>NC_066299.1:11510000-11617500 GCF_905404315.1 Leptidea sinapis
TTGTGTGTGGAAGCTCTCTTCGATTTCAAAAATGAACACAGAACTGTTCTCTACACCCTCGAGAACCTCGGACACGATATCCATATTGATCCGATAATTGTTCTTTGCTCCCTCGAGAAACTCGGACACGATATCCATATTGCTGAAATCATAGTTTTTTTGCAGCGGCCATCGTGGATTTTTAAAATGATCGCAAAATCGTTCTCTGCACCCTCGAGAAACTCGGAAACCATATCCATATTGCTTGATTAATAATTTTGCGCAGCGGCCATCTTGGATTTAAAAATGATTCCAAAATTGTTCTCTGCTCCCTTGAGAACCTCGGACACGATATCCATATGGCTGAAAACATAATTGTGTGCGGCAGCCCTCTTGGATTTCAAAAATGAACACAGAATTGTTCTCTGCACCCTCGAGACCCTCGGACACGATATCCATATTGATCCCATAATTGTTCTTTGCACCCTCGAGAACCTCGGACACGATATCCATATTGCTGAAATTATAGTTTCGTGCGGCGGCCATCTTGGATTTCAAAAATGATCCCAGAATCATTCTCTGCACCTTCGAGAACCTCTGATACGATACGTATACCGTTGTTATCATAATTTTGTGCGGTGGCCATCTTCGTTTTCAAAAATGATCCTAATTTCGTTCTCTGCACCCTCGAGAACCTCAGAAACCATATCCATATTGCTTGATTAATAATTTTGCGCAGCGGCCATCTTGGATTCAAAAATGATCCCAAAATTGTTCTCTGCACCCTTGAAAACCTCGGACACGATATCCATATTGCTGAAAACATAATTGTGTGCGGCAGCCCTCTTGGATTTCAAAAATGAACACAGAATTGTTCTCTGCACCCTCGAGAACCTCGGACATGATATCCATATTGATCCCATAATTGTTCTTTGCACCCTCGAGAAACTCGGACACGATATCCATATTGCTGAAATCATAGTTTTTTTGCGGCGGTCATCGTGGATTTCAAAAATGATCACAAAATCGTTCTCTGCACCCTTGAGAACCTCGGACACGATATCCATATTGCTGCAAACATAATTGTGTGCTGCAGCCCTCTTGGATTTCAAAAATGATCCCAAAATCGTTCTCTGCACCCTCGAGAACCTCGGAAACCATATCCATATTGCTGAAATCATAATTTTGCGCGGCGGCCAGCTTGGATTTCAAAAATGAACACATAATTGTTCTCTGCACCCTCGAGAAGCTCGGACACGATATCCATATTGCTGAAATCATAGTTTTTTTGCGGCGGTCATCGTGGATTTCAAAAATGATCCCAAAATCGTTCTCTGCACCCTTGAGAACCTCGGAAACCATATCCATATTGCTGAAAACATAATTGTGTGTGGAAGCTCTCTTCGATTTCAAAAATGAACACAGAACTGTTCTCTACACCCTCGAGAACCTCGGACACGATATCCATATTGATCCGATAATTGTTCTTTGCTCCCTCGAGAAACTCGGACACGATATCCATATTGCTGAAATCATAGTTTTTTTGCAGCGGCCATCGTGGATTTTTAAAATGATCGCAAAATCGTTCTCTGCACCCTCGAGAAACTCGGAAACCATATCCATATTGCTTGATTAATAATTTTGCGCAGCGGCCATCTTGGATTTAAAAATGATTCCAAAATTGTTCTCTGCTCCCTTGAGAACCTCGGACACGATATCCATATGGCTGAAAACATAATTGTGTGCGGCAGCCCTCTTGGATTTCAAAAATGAACACAGAATTGTTCTCTGCACCCTCGAGACCCTCGGACACGATATCCATATTGATCCCATAATTGTTCTTTGCACCCTCGAGAAACTCGGACACGATATCCATATTGCTGAAATTATAGTTTCGTGCGGCGTCCATCTTGGATTTCAAAAATGATCCCAGAATCATTCTCTGCACCTTCGAGGACCTCTGATACGATACCCATAATGTTGTTATCATAATTTTGTGCGGTGGCCATCTTCGTTTACAAAAATGATCCGAATATCGTTCTCTGCACCCTCGAGAACCTCGGAAACTATATCCATATTGCTGAAATCATAATTTTGCGCGGCGGCCATCTTGGTTTAAAAATGATCCCAAAATTGTTCTCTGCACCCTCGAAAACCTCGGATACGATATCCATATTGCTGAAATCATAGTTTTTTTCGGTGGCCATCTTCGTTTTCAAAAATGATGCCAATATCGTTCTATGCACACTCGAGAACCTCGGACACGATATCCATATTGCTGAATACATAATTGTGTGTGGCGACCCTCTTGGATTTCAAAAATGATCACAGAATTGTTCTCTGCACCCTCGAGAACCTCGAACACGATATCCATATTGATCCCATGATTGTTCTTTGCACCCTCGAGAACCTCGGACACGAAATCCATATTGCTGAAAACATAATTGTGTGCGGCAGCCCTCTTGGATTTCAAAAATGAACACAGAATTGTTCTCTGCACCCTCGAGAACCTCGGACACGATATCCATATTGATCCCATAATTGTTCTTTGCACCCTCGAGAAACTCGTACACGATATCCATATTGCTGAAATCATATTTTTTTTTGCGGCGGCCATCGTGGATTTCAAAAATGATCACAAAATCGTTCTCGGCACCCTTGAGAACCTCGGACACGATATCGATATTGCTGCAAACATAATTGTGTGCGGCAGCCCTCTTGGATTTCAAAAATGATCCCAAAATCGTTCTCTGCACCCTTGAGAACCTCGGACACGATATCCATATTGCTGAAATCATAGTTTTTTTGCGGCGGCCATCTTGGATTTCAAAAATGATCACAGAATTGTTCTCTGCACCCTCGAGAACCTCGGACACGATATCCATATTTCTGAAATCATAATTTTGCGCGGCGGCCATCTCGGATTTAAAAATGATCCCATAATTGTTCTTTGCACCCTCGAGAACCTTGGTCACGATATCCATATTGCTGAAATCATAGTTTTTTTGCGGCGGCCATCTTGGATTTCAAAAATGATCACAGAATTGTTCTCTGCACCCTCGAGATCCTCGGACACGATATCCATATTGCTGAAAAAATAATTGTGTGCGGCAGCCCACTTGGATTTCAAAAATGATCCCAAAAATTGTTCTCTGCACCCTTGAGAACCTCGGACACGATATCCATATTGCTGAAAACATAATTGTGTGCGGCAGCACTCTTGGATTTCAAAAATGAACACAGAACTGTTCTTTGCACCCTCGAGAACCTCGGACACGATATCCATATTGATCCCATAATTGTCCTTTGCTCCCTCGAGAAACTCGGACACGATATCCATGTTGCTGAAATCATAGTTTTTTTGCGGCGGCCATCGTGGATTTCAAAAATGATCACAAAATCGTTCTCTGCACCCTTGAGAACCTCGGACACGATATCCATATTGCTGCAAACATAATTGTGTGCGGCAGCCCTCTTGGATTTCAAAAATGATCCCAAAATCGTTCTCTGCACCCTCGAGAACCTCGGAAACCATATCCATATTGCTGAAATCATAATTTTGCGCGGCGGCCATCTTGGATTTAAAAATGATTCCAAAATTGTTCTCTGCACCCTTGAGTCGAAGGAACGCGTGTGGTTACTAATTTAACGTTTTAAAAAATAATAATCAAAGTTATCCTAAGTGTTTAAAAGTGATTTTAAGTGTTTAAAAGTTTATTAAATATGAATGACAAAATTGAAATTATGTTGAACAAGCTAGAAAAGCTTGAAAAAAATTTCGAAGAATTTATAGGTGGCAAAAAACTCTCAAATATAGAAAACGAAAATATCGTATTGAAGTCGGAAGTGGAGAAGTTAAAATTTATTATTAATCGGGACATAAATAGCAAGAAACTCGTCGTTTATGGATTCCCCGAACACATAAACCATCGGTATGATAAACAAAGTCTGTTCGATGACATTGGATACTACATTTACGAGACATATGGGGTGGACATACATGGCTACGTAGAAGATATGTATAGAATAGGAAAATACACACATACCCGTCCAATTGTTGTAGAACTTATTAGCAAAAGGATGGTAAAGCACCTTCTCCAAACATCTCAAAATATTCGTTACCACTATAATAACAGAATACGTGTTAGTGAGTTTTTAACGCCTGAAGCATATAATCAACGGAAAGGAAACCGTTCGAATCTCGCGTACACTGAAGCAGCCCCGACACCTCAATCTAAATTACACAATTCAACAAATACACCACAACCTATTATCAACACTTCTACAGACTTAGAACACACACTTCATCGCTAGAGAACGTACAGCATGTTAATATAAACAATAAGAAATGCAATATTACCGATGGCGTGAAATCTAAATCTACCTTCAATAAATCGCCGGGCGAGCATTCAACTCAACGTCGTCCCGCTACAAATATAGGTGAAAATATAAGTAATGTACAACGCCGAACTGATCGTGAATTAAGAAATGAGCGTAAAATGGTAAAAAGATATAACTTTCGTACCTAGTTCTGACATGAACACAGAAAATATTACAAACAGATCGTCAAAACAGTTAAATATCTTTTATCAAAATATGCAAAGCATCTGCAATAAAATACATCTACTTGACCTTTTAACTGATGAATTACCTAATCTACAAGTTATGAGTATCTCGGAAACCTGGTTATCTATAGAAAAACAAAAAACATTACACATAAATAACTATAGTATGGCAGCTTCCTTCTGTCGTGTACATCATGATGGCGGCGGTGTTTGCATATTTGTTAAAAATAATTTAGAATATTTAGAACGTGTTGATATGTCAGTTATCTCTAACGAAATGTTATTTGAAGTATGTGCAATAGAGCTACCTAAAAATTATCTACTACTGATTAATCTGTACTGGCCTAATAGTAGTAGAGAAGTAGAATTGTTTTACAACTTATTAGAAAATCTCCTCATTAACATTAATAAAAAAGAAATGAATAAGAATATTATTATTATGGGTGATATGAATGTTGATTTTCTAGATGCAAAGGAAAAAAGCAGACTCAATAACCTCCTGTTGTGTTATAACTTCCATCAAAAAGTCTCAAAGCCTACTAGAATAACTCCTACAACTAAAAGGTGCATAGACCTAATTTTTACAAATTTCTATCTAGAAGGCTCAAAAATTGAAGTATATGACTTTGGATTATCAGATCACAAAGGCATCATTTTCACATTACCTTTTACTTTCCACAATAAACAGTCTTTCGTTAAATTAAAACGTAAATTTAATGACTTTAATATAAATTAATTTAAAAACGAACTCGCGAATATCAACTGGGATGATCAAATTAAGCCTAACAATAACGTTAACGAAAACTATAAGATATTCCTTAATATAATTGTTACTGCGCTGAATAAATGCATACCTAAATTACTAACAAAATTTACTCTAAACCAAAATAAACCTTATTTAACACTAGGAATTAAAAAATCATGTCAAAATAAAAGATTATTAAAACTCCTTGTAACACAAAGAAAAAATAAAGTACTAACAAATTTTTATAAGAGATATTGCAAAGTTTTAAAAAGTTGTATAAATAAATCTAAGAAAATTATAAATATCCGTAAATTCTCAGCTGATAATAAAACACGATGCATGTGGAAAATAATACAAAATGAAACAAATAAAAGTACTATAAGAATAAGGCAAAACATAAGTCTTAAATCTTCAGAGAATAATATTATAGTAGATCCGAAAATTATTGCTAATACATTTAATAGTTTCTATTTATCCATCTCATCAAGCCCTAAAGTAAAAAACGACAATATAGCTATAAATTCTAATAAAATAATTAATTCGTTATTTCTAAATTCGTTTGAACCCAAAGACATCTTTAACATAATAAAAAATCTTAAGAATAAAAACTCTTTCGGAATAGATGAAATCCCCCCTTTTTTAATAAAAAAATGTGCTGATATTTTAACCTACCCGTACACTAAACTTATTAATCAATCATTCTGTGAAGGATTATTTCCGGACGATCTAAAGATATCCATAATAAAACCGGTATATAAGAAAGGAAACACATCTGATGTAAACAATTACCGACCTATTGCCCTTCTACCTACATCAGCGAAGATATTTGAAACTGCAATGGCTATACGCCTAAGTAGTTTTCTGGAAAAATAAAATATCCTATATGAAAGCCAACATGGTTTCAGGAAAAACCATTCCACAACTTTAGCGATATACAAATACATACAAAAAATATTTGATTCAATTAATAATAAAAAATATTCAGTTGGCCTACTGCTTGACATGAGCAAAGCATACGATAGAGTCTCTTATGATATCTTATTAGAAAAATTATTTCTCTCAGGAATTCGAGGAATTGCCCACAAATGGTTCAAATCTTACCTTAATAATCGTTTTCAATATGTGGAAATAGAAAATACTAACTTCGAGACTGGAAAGATAGACCACATAAGATCTAATAAAGCTCACTTATCAGGATCGATTCCACAGGGCATTGTGTTGGGTTGTATATTGTTTCTCATATATATAAATGATCTTCCTAACTTAATAGACGATGATTGTACTCTTTTTGCTGATGACATTTCTATTTTGATCCCATGCTCTAATTTAAAACAACTAGAAGAAAAATTTAATATTACAATGGACAAAATCTTTTGTTGGCTAAATAATAATAATCTTGAACTTAATATTAATAAAACTAAAATTATACCTTTTAAACCTTATCAAAAATCCCCCTTAAATATATCATATTCTTACAGAAATTCACAACTTGAAACAGTTGACACAGCTACATTACTGGGAATTGATTTAGACTCACACTTGACATGGAAGCCATATCTACAGAAATTAAAAAGCAAAATGTCATCTTTTACTTATGCTCTTTACCAACTAAAACGCGTAACAGATTTCAAATCTGCCCTTGCTGCTTATTATGCATATGCACATTCTAGATTATCATATGGAATATTAATATGGGGAAACTGTAGTGAAATAAAAGATATATTTATTCAACAGAAGAAATGTATCAGAATTTTAGAAAATATTCAGCAGATGGATTCATGTAGACCATATTTTATTAAACACAAAATTTTAACTCTTACTTCAATTTACATCCTAGAAGCATGTAAATTTGTTAAAAAACATTCGGACTTATACTCAACACTACCAAATAACAAGCGAAATAATAGAAATTTAAACAAATTAAAAATTCCCCAAACAAGTATGTCATTAGTGTCATCGAGCCCTCACCACATAGCAATAAAAATTTATAATCACATCCCAAACGAAATTAAAAATAAAGAGAAGCCTTCTCTATTTAAAAGACATCTTAAAATTTTTTTAGTTTCAAAATGCTTCTACGATTTACCCGAATTTTTTAATTACAAGTGTGAGAATTAGTTACAATATAGTATAAGAATGTATAAGACTTATTTATTTTATGTATAACGTTGCTGTGCCCTTGCAGGGCGTCACATATATGTCTACCCATTAATGTACCAACCATCCTACTGTAAAATGTGACTTGAAATAAAATATTTTGATTTGATTTGATTTGATTTGATTTGAACCTCGGACACAATATCCATATTGCTGAAAACATAATTGTGTGCGGCAGCCCTCTTGGATTTCAAAAATGATCACAGAATTGTTCTCTGCACCCTCGAGAACCTCGGAAACCATATCCATATTGCTGAAATCATAATTTTGCGCGGCGGCCATCTTGGATTTCAAAAATGATCCCAAAATCGTTCTCTGCACCCTGGAGAACCTCGGACACGATATCCATATTGCTGAAATCGTAGTTTTTTTGCGGCGGCCATCTTGGATTTCAAAAATGATCACAGAATTGTTTTCTGCACCCTCGAGAACCTCGGACACGATATCCATATTGCTGAAATCATAATTTTGCGCGGCGGCAATCTCGGATTTAAAAATGATCCCATAATTGTTCTTTGCACCCTCGAGAACCTTGGTCACGATATCCATATTGCTGAAATCATAGTTTTTTTGCGGCGGCCATCTTGGATTTCAAAAATGATCACAGAATTGTTCTCTGCACCCTCGAGATCCTCGGACACGATATCCATATTGCTGAAAAAATAATTGTGTGCGGCAGCCCACTTGGATTTCAAAAATGATCCCAAAATTGTTCTCTGCACCCTTGAGAACCTCGGACACGATATCCATATTGCTGAAAACATAATTGTGTGCGGCAGCACTCTTGGATTTCAAAAATGAACACAGAACTGTTCTTTGCACCCTCGAGAACCTCGGACACGATATCCATAATGATCCCATAATTGTTCTTTGCTCCCTCGAGAAACTCGGACACGATATCCATGTTGCTGAAATCATAGTTTTTTTGCGACGGCCATCGTGGATTTCAAAAATGATCACAAAATCGTTCTCTGCACCCTTGAGAACCTCGGACACGATATCCATATAGCTGCAAACATAATTGTGTGCGGCAGCCCTCTTGGATTTCAAAAATGATCCCAAAATCGTTCTCTGCACCCTCGAGAACCTCGGAAACCATATCAATATTGCTGAAATCATAATTTTGCGCGGCGGCCATCTTGGATTTCAAAATGATCCTAAAATTGTTCTCTGCACCCTTGAGAACCTCGGACACGATATCCATATTGCTGAAAACATAATTGTGTGCGGCGTCCATCTTGGATTTCAAAAATGATCCCAGAATCATTCTCTGCACTTTCGAGAACCTCTGATACGATACCCATAATGTTGTTATCATAATTTTGTGCGGTGGCCATCTTCGTTTTCAAAAATGATCCCAATATCGTTCTCTGCACCCTCGAGAACCTCAGAAACCATATCCATATTGCTTGATTATTAATTTTGCGCAGCGGCCAATCTTGGATTTAAAAATGATCCCAAAATCGTTCTCTGCACCCTCGAGAACCTCGGAAACCATATCCATATTGCTGAAATCATAATTTTGCGCGGCGGCCAGCTTGGATTTAAAAATGATCCCAAAATTCTTCTCTGCACCCTTGAGAACCTCGGACACGATATCCATATTGCTGAATACATAATTGTGTATGGCGGCCATCTTGGATTTCAAAAATGATCACAAAATCGTTCTCTGCACCCTCGAAAACCTCGGACACGATATCCATATTGATCCCATAATTGTTCTTTGCACCCTCGAGAAACTCGGACACGATATCCATATTGCTGAAATCATAGTTTTTTTGCGGCGGCCATCGTGGTTTTCAAAAATGATAACAAAATCCTTCTCTGCACCCTTGAGAACCTCGGACACGATATCCATATTGCTGCAAACATAATTGTGTGCTGCAGCCCTCTTGGATTTCAAAAATGATCCCAAAATCCTTCTCTGCACCCTTGAAAACCTCGGAAACCATATCCATATTGCTGAAATCATAATTTTGCGCGGCGGCCAGCTTGGATTTAAAAATGATCCCAAAATTCTTCTCTGCACTCTTGAGAACCTCGGACACGATATCCATATTGCTGAAAACATAATTGTGTGTGGAAGCTCTCTTGGATTTCAAAAATGAACACAGAATTGTTCTCTGCACCCTCGAGATCCTCGGACACGATATCCATATTGATCCCATAATTGTTCTTTGCACCCTCGAGAACCTCGGACACGAAATCCATATTGCTGAAATCATAGTTTTTTTGCGGCGGCCATCTTGGATTTCAAAAATGATCACAAAATCGTTCTCTGCACCTTCGAGGACCTCGGACACGATATCCATATTGCTGAAGTTGTAGTTTTGTGCGGCGTCCATCTTGGATTTCAAAAATGATCCCAGAATCATTCTCTGCACCTTCGAGAACCTCTGATACGATACCCATAATGTTGTTATCATAATTTTGTGCGGTGGCCATCTTCGTTTACAAAAATGATCCCAATATCGTTCTCTGCATCCTCTAAAACCTTGGAAACCATATCCATATTGCTGAAACCTAATTTTGCGCGGCGGCCATCTTGGTTTAAAAATGATCCCAAAATTGTTCTCTGCACCCTCGAAAACCTCGGATACGATACCCATAAAGTTGTACTCATAATTTTTTGCGGTGGACATCTTCGTTATCAAAAATGATGCCAATATCGTTATCTGCACCCTCGAGAACCTCGGACACGATATCCATATTGCTGAAAACATAATTTTGTGCGGCGGCCATCTTGGATTTCAAAAATGATCCCAGAATCATTCTCTGCACATTCGAGAAACTCATATACGATACCCATAATGTTGTTATCATAATTTTGTGCAGTAGCGATCTACGTTTTCAAAAATGATCCCAATATCGTTCTCTGCACCCTCGAGAACCTCGGAAACCATATCCATATTGCTTGATTAATAATTTTGCGCAGCGGCCATCTTGGATTTAAAAATGATCCCAAAATTGTTCTCTGCTCCCTTGCGAACCTCGGACACGATATCCATATTGCTGAAAACATAATTGTGTGCGGCGGCCCTCTTGGATTTCAAAAATGAACACAGAATTGTTCTCTGCACCCTCGAGACCCTCGGACACGATATCCATATTGCTGAAAACATAATTTTGTGCGGCGGCCATCTTGGATTTCAAAAATGATCCCAGAATCATTCTCTGCACATTCGAGAAACTCATATACGATACCCATAATGTTGTTATCATAATTTTGTGCAGTAGCGATCTACGTTTTCAAAAATGATCCAAATATCGTTCTCTGCACCCTCGAGAACCTCAGAAACCATATCCATATTGCTTGATTAATAATTTTGCGCAGCGGCCATCTTGAATACAAAAATGATCCCAAAATTGTTCTCTGCACCCTTGAGAACCTCGGACACGATATCCATATTGCTGAAAACATAATTGTGTGCGGCAGCCCTCTTGGATTTCAAAAATGAACACAGAATTGTTCTTTGCACCCTCGAGAAACTCGGACACGATATCCATATTGCTGAAATCATAGTTTTTTTGCGGCGGTCATCGTGGATTTCAAAAATGATCACAGAATTGTTCTCTGCACCCTCGAGAACCTCGGAAACCATATCCATATTGCTGAAATCATAATTTTGCGCGGCGGCCATCTTGGATTTAAAAATGCTCCTAAAATTGGTCTCTGCACCTTCGAGAACCTCTGATACGATACCCATAATTTTGTTATCATAATTTTGTGCGGTGGCCATCTTCGTTCTCAAAAATGATGCCAAAATTGTTCTCTGCACCCTTGAGAACCTCGGACACGATATCCATATTGTTGAATACATAATTGTGTGTGGCGGGCCGCTTGGATTTCAAAAATGAACACAGAATTGTTCTCTGCACCCTCGAGAACCCCGGACACGATATCCATATTGCTGAAATCATAGTTTTTTTACGGCGGCCATCTTGGATTTCAAAAATGATCACAAAATCGTTCTCTGCACCTTTGAGGACCTCGGACACGATATCCATATTGCTGAAATTATAGTTTTGTGCGGCGTCCATCTTGGATTTCAAAAATGATCCCAGAATCATTCTCTGCACTTTCGAGAACCTCTGATACGATACCCATAATGTTGTTATCATAATTTTGTGCCGTGGCCATCTTCGTTTTCAAAAATGATCCCAATATCGTTCTCTGCACCCTCGAGAACCTCAGAAACCATATCCATATTGCTTGATTATTAATTTTGCGCAGCGGCCAATCTTGGATTTAAAAATGATCCCAAAATCGTTCTCTGCACCCTCGAGAACCTCGGAAACCATATCCATATTGCTGAAATCATAATTTTGCGCGGCGGCCAGCTTGGATTTAAAAATGATCCCAAAATTCTTCTCTGCACCCTTGAGAACCTCGGACACGATATCCATATTTCTGAATACATAATTGTGTATGGCGGCCATCTTGGATTTCAAAAATGATCACAAAATCGTTCTCTGCACCCTCGAAAACCTCGGACACGATATCCATATTGATCCCATAATTGTTCTTTGCAACCTCAAGAACCTCGGACACGAAATCCATGTTGCTGAAATCATAGTTTTTGTACGGCGGCCATCTTGGATTTCAAAAATGATCACAAAATCGTTCTCTGCACCTTCGAGGACCTCGGACACGATATCCATATTGCTGAAATTATAGTTTTGTGCGGCGTCCATCTTGGATTTCAAAAATGATCCCAGAATCATTCTCTGCACTTTCGAGAACCTATGATACGATACCCATTATGTTGTTATCATAATTTTGTGCGGTGGCCATCTTCGTTTTCAAAAATGATGCCAATATCGTTCTCTGCACCCTCGAGAACCTCGGACAAGATATCCATATTGCTGAATACATAATTGTGTGTGGCGGCCCTCTTGGATTTCAAAAATGAACACAGAATTGTTCTCTGCACCCTCGAGAACCTCGGACACGATATCCATATTGATCCCATAATTGTTCTTTGCAACCTCAAGAACCTCGGACACGAAATCCATGTTGCTGAAATCATAGTTTTTGTACGGCGGCCATCTTGGATTTCAAAAATGATCACAAAATCGTTCTCTGCACCTTCGAGGACCTCGGACACGATATCCATATTGCTGAAATTATAGTTTTGTGCGGCGTCCATCTTGGATTTCAAAAATGATCCCAGAATCATTCTCTGCACTTTCGAGAACCTCTGATACGATACCCATTATGTTGTTATCATAATTTTGTGCGGTGGCCATCTTCGTTTTCAAAAATAATCCCAATATCGTTCTCTGCATCCTCGAGAACCTCAGAAACCATATCCATATTGCTTGATTAATAATTTTGCGCAGCGGCCATCTTGGATTTAAAAATGATCCCAAAATTGTTCTCTGCACCCTTGAGAACCTCGGACACAATATCCATATTGCTGAAAACATAATTGTGTGCGGCAGCCCTCTTGGATTTCAAAAATGAACACAGAATTGTTCTCTGCACCCTCGAGAACCTCGGACACGATATCCATATTGATCCCATAATTGTTCTTTGCACCCTCGCGAAACTCGGACACGATATCCATATTGCTGAAATCATAGTTTTTTTGCGGCGGCCATCGTGGATTTCAAAAATGATCACAAAATCCTTCTCTGCACCCTTGAGAACCTCGGACACGATATCCATATTGCTGCAAACATAATTGTGTGCTGCGGCCCTCTTGGATTTCAAAAATGATCCCAAAATCCTTCTCTGCACCCTCGAAAACCTCGGAAACCATATCCATATTGCTGAAATCATAATTTTGCGCGGCGGCCAGCTTGGATTTAAAAATGATCCCAAAATTCTTCTCTGCACCCTTGAGAACCTCGGACACGATATCCATATTGCTGAATACATAATTGTGTATGGCGGCCATCTTGGATTTCAAAAATGATCACAAAATCGTTCTCTGCACCCTCGAGAACCTCGGACACGATACCCATAAAGTTGTACTCATAATTTTTTGCGGTGGCCATCTTCGTTTTCAAAAATGATGCCAACATCGTTCTCTGCACCCTCGAGAACCTCGGACACGATATCCATATTGCTGCAAACATAATTGTGTGTGGCGGCCCTCTTGGATTTCAAAAATGCACACAGAATTGTTCTCTGCACCCTCGAGAACCTCGGACACGATATCCATATTGATCCCATAATTGTTCTTTGCAACCTCAAGAACCTCGGACACGAAATCCATATTGCTGAAATCATAGTTTTTTTACGGCGGCCATCTTGGATTTCAAAAATGATCACAAAATCGTTCTCTGCACCTTCGAGGACCTCGGACACGATATCCATATTGCTGAAATTATAGTTTTGTGCGGCGTCCATCTTGGATTTCAAAAATGATCCCAGAATCATTCTCTGCACATTCGAGAACTTCTGATACGATACCCATAATGTTGTTATCATAATTTTGTGCGGTGGCCATCTTCGTTTTCAAAAATGATCCCAATATCGTTCTCTGCACCCTCGAGAACCTCAGAAACCATATCCATATTGCTTGATTAATAATTTTGCGCAGCGGCCATCTTGGATTTAAAAATGATCCCAAAATTGTTCTCTGCACCCTTGAGAACCTCGGACACGATATCCATATTGCTGAAAACATAATTGTGTGCGGCAGCCCTCTTGGATTTCAAAAATGAACACAGAATTGTTCTCTGCACCCTCGAGAACCTCGGACACGATATCCATATTGATCCCATAATTGTTCTTTGCACCCTCGAGAAACTCGGACACGATATCCATATTGCTGAAATCATAGTTTTTTTGCGGCGGCCATCATGGATTTCAAAAATGATCACAAAATCCTTCTCTGCACCCTTGAGAACCTCGGACACGATATCCATATTGCTGCAAACATAATTGTGTGCTGCAGCCCTCTTGGATTTCAAAAATGATCCCAAAATCCTTCTCTGCACCCTCGTAAACCTCGGAAACCATATCCATATTGCTGAAATCATAATTTTGCGCGGCGGCCAGCTTGGATTTAAAAATGATCCCAAAATTCTTCTCTGCACCCTTGAGAACCTCGGACACGATATCCATATTGCTGAATACATAATTGTGTATGGCGGCCCTCTTGGATTTCAAAAATGAACACATAATTGTTCTCTGCACCCTCGAGAACCTCGGACACGATATCCATATTGATCCCATAATTGTTCTTTGCACCCTCGAGAACCTCGGACACGAAATCCATATTGCTGAAATCATAGTTTTTTTGCGGCGGCCATCTTGGATTTCAAAAATGATCACAAAATCGTTCTCTGCACCTTCGAGGACCTCGGACACGATATCCATAGTGCTGAAGTTGTAGTTTTGTGCGGCGTCCATCTTGGATTTCAAAAATGATCCCAGAATCATTCTCTGCACCTTCGAGAACCTCTGATACGATACCCATAATGTTGTTATCCTAATTTTGTGCGGTGGCCATCTTTGTTTACAAAAATGATCCCAATATGGTTCTCTGCATCCTCTAAAACCTTGGAAACCATATCCATATTGCTGAAACCTAATTTTGCGCGGCGGCCATCTTGGTTTAAAAATGATCCCAAAATTGTTCTCTGCACCCTCGAAAACCTCGGATACGATACCCATAAAGTTGTACTCATAATTTTTTGCGGTGGACATCTTCGTTATCAAAAATGATGCCAATATCGTTATCTGCACCCTCGAGAACCTCGGACACTATATCCATATTGCTGAAAACATAATTTTGTGCGGCGGCCATCTTGGATTTCAAAAATGATCCCAGAATCATTCTCTGCACATTCGAGAAACTCATATACGATACCCATAATGTTGTTATCATAATTTTGTGCAGTAGCGATCTACGTTTTCAAAAATGATCCCAAAATTGTTCTCTGCTCCCTTGCGAACCTCGGACACGATATCCATATTGCTGAAAACATAATTGTGTGCGGCAGCCCTCTTGGATTTCAAAAATGAACACAGAATTGTTCTCTGCACCCTCGAGACCCTCGGACACGATATCCATATTGATCCCATAATTGTACTTTGCACCCTCGAGAACCTCGGACACGATATCCATATTGCTGAAAACATTATTTTGTGCGGCGGCCATCTTGGATTTCAAAAATGATCCCAGAAGCATTCTCTGCACATTCGAGAAACTCATATACGATACCCATAATGTTGTTATCATAATTTTGTGCGGTGGATATCTTCGTTATCAAAAATGATGCCAATATCGTTATCTGCACCCTCGAGAACCTCGGACACGATATCCATATTGCTGAAAACATAATTTTGTGCGGCGGCCATCTTGGATTTCAAAAATGATCCCAGAATCATTCTCTGCACATTCGAGAAACTCATATACGATACCCATAATGTTGTTATCATAATTTTGTGCAGTAGCGATCTACGTTTTCAAAAATGATCCCAATATCGTTCTCTGCACCCTCGAGAACCTCAGAAACCATATCCATATTGCTTGATTAATAATTTTGCGCAGCGGCCATCTTGGATTCAAAAATGATCTCAAAATTGTTCTCTGCACCCTTGAGAACCTCGGACACGATATCCATATTGCTGAAAACATAATTGTGTGCTGCAGCCCTCTTGGATTTCAAAAATGATACCAAAATCATTCTCTGCACCCTCGAGAATTTCGGAAACCATATCCATATTGCTGAAATCATAATTTTGCGCGGCGGCCATCTTGGATTTAAAAATGCTCCCAAAATTGGTCTCTGCACCCTCGAAAACCTCGGATACGATACCCATAAAGTTGTACTCATAATTTTTTGCGGTGGCCATCTTTGTTTTCAAAAATGATGCCAACATCGTTCTCTGCACCCTCGAGAACCTCGGACACGATATCCATATTTCTGAAAACATAATTTTGTACGGCAGCCATTTTGGATTTCAAAAATGATCCCAGAATTATTCTCTGCACCTTCGAGAACTTCTGATACGATACCCATAATGTTGTTATCATAATTCTGAGCGGTGGCCATCTTCGTTTACAAAAATGTTCCCAATATCGTTCTCTGCACCCTCGAGAACCTCGGAAACCATATCCATATTGCTGAAATCATAATTTTGCGCGGCGGCCATCTTGGATTTAAAAATGATCCCAAAATTGTTCTCTGCACCCTTGAGAACCTCGGACACGATATCCATATTGCTGAAAACATAATTGTGTGCGGCAGCCCTCTTGGATTTCAAAAATGAACACAGAATTGTTCTCTGCACCCTCGAGAACCTCGGACACGATATCCATATTGCTGAAATCACAGTTTTTTTGCGGCGGCCATCTTGGATTTCAAAAATGAACACAGAATTGTTCTCTGCACCCTCGAGACCCTCGGACACGATATCCATATTGATCCCATAATTAAACTTTGCACCCTCGAAACCTGGACATCTTCGTTATCAAAAATGATGCCAATATCGTTATCTGCACCCTCGAGAACCTCGGATACGATACCCATAAAGTTGTACTCATAATTTTTTGTGGTGGACATCTTCGTTATCAAAAATGATGCCAATATCGTTATCTGCACCCTCGAGAACCTCGGACACTATATCCATATTGCTGAAAACATAATTTTGTGCGGCGGCCATCTTGGATTTCAAAAATGATCCCAGAATCATTCTCTGCACATTCGAGAAACTCATATACGATACCCATAATGTTGTTATCATAATTTTGTGCAGTAGCGATCTACGTTTTCAAAAATGATCCCAATATCGTTCTCTGCACCCTCGAGAACCTCGGAAACCATATCCATATTGCTTGATTAATAATTTTGCGCAGCGGCTATCTTGGATTTAAAAATGATCCCAAAATTGTTCTCTGCTCCCTTGCGAACCTCGGACACGATATCCATATTGCTGAAAACATAATTGTGTGCGGCAGCCCTCTTGGATTTCAAAAATGAACACAGAATTGTTCTCTGCACCCTCGAGACCCTCGGACACGATATCCATATTGATCCCATAATTGTACTTTGCACCCTCGAGAACCTCGGACACGATATCCATATTGCTGAAAACATTATTTTGTGCGGCGGCCATCTTGGATTTCAAAAATGAACACAGAATTGTTCTCTGCACCCTCGAGACCCTCGGACACGATATCCATATTGATCCCATAATTAAACTTTGCACCCTCGAAACCTGGACATCTTCGTTATCAAAAATGATGCCAATATCGTTATCTGCACCCTCGAGAACCTCGGACACGATATCCATATTGCTGAAAACATAATTGTGTGCGGCAGCCCTCTTGGATTTCAAAAATGAACACAGAATTGTTCTCTGCACCCTCGAGACCCTCGGACACGATATCCATATTGATCCCATAATTAAACTTTGCACCCTCGAAACCTGGACATCTTCGTTATCAAAAATGATGCCAATATCGTTATCTGCACCCTCGAGAACCTCGGACACGATATCCATATTGCTGAAAACATAATTTTGTGCGGCGAACATCTTGGATTTCAAAAATGATCCCAGAATTCTCTGCACATTCGAGAAACTCATATACGATACCCATAATGTTGTTATCATAATTTTGTGCAGTAGCGATCTACGTTTTCAAAAATGATCCAAATATCGTTCTCTGCACCCTCGAGAACCTCAGAAACCATATCCATATTGCTTGATTAATAATTTTGCGCAGCGGCCATCTTGGATACAAAAATGATCCCAAAATTGTTCTCTGCACCCTTGAAAACCTCGGACACGATATCCATATTGCTGAAAACATAATTGTGTGCGGCAGCCCTCTTGGTTTTCAAAAATGAACACAGAATTGTTCTCTGCACCCTCGAGAACCTCGGACACGATATCCATATTGATCCCATAATTGTTCTTTGCACCCTCGAGAAACTCGGACACGATATCCATATTGCTGAAATCATAGTTTTTTTGCGGCGGTCATCGTGGATTTCAAAAATGATCACAGAATTGTTCTCTGCACCCTCGAGAACCTCGGAAACCATATCCATATTGCTGAAATCATAATTTTGCGCGGCGGCCATCTTGGATTTAAAAATGCTCCTAAAATTGGTCTCTGCACCTTCGAGAACCTCTGATACGATACCCATAATTTTGTTATCATAATTTTGTGCGGTGGCCATCTTCGTTCTCAAAAATGATGCCAAAATTGTTCTCTGCACCCTTGAGAACCTCGGACACGATATCCATATTGTTGAATACATAATTGTGTGTGGCGGGCCGCTTGGATTTCAAAAATGAACACAGAATAGTTCTCTGCACCCTCGAGAACCTCGGACACGATATCCATATTGCTGAAATCATAGTTTTTTTACGGCGGCCATCTTGGATTTCAAAAATGATCACAAAATCGTTCTCTGCACCTTTGAGGACCTCGGACACGATATCCATATTGCTGAAATTAAAGTTTTGTGCGGAGTCCATCTTGGATTTCAAAAATGATCCCAGAATCATTCTCTGCACTTTCGAGAACCTCTGATACGATACCCATAATGTTGTTATCATAATTTTGTACCGTGGCCATCTTCGTTTTCAAAAATGATCCCAATATCGTTCTCTGCACCCTCGAGAACCTCAGAAACCATATCCATATTGCTTGATTATTAATTTTGCGCAGCGGCCAATCTTGGATTTAAAAATGATCCCAAAATCGTTCTCTGCACCCTCGAGAACCTCGGAAACCATATCCATATTGCTGAAATCATAATTTTGCGCGGCGGCCAGCTTGGATTTAAAAATGATCCCAAAATTCTTCTCTGCACCCTTGAGAACCTCGGACACGATATCCATATTGATCCCATAATTGTTCTTTGCACCCTCGCGAAACTCGGACACGATATCCATATTGCTGAAATCATAGTTTTTTTGCGGCGGCCATCGTGGATTTCAAAAATGATCACAAAATCCTTCTCTGCACCCTTGAGAACCTCGGACACGATATCCATATTGCTGCAAACATAATTGTGTGCTGCAGCCCTCTTGGATTTCAAAAATGATCCCAAAATCCTTCTCTGCACCCTCGAAAACCTCGGAAACCATATCCATATTGCTGAAATCATAATTTTGCGCGGCGGCCAGCTTGGATTTAAAAATGATCCCAAAATTCTTCTCTGCACCCTTGAGAACCTCGGACACGATATCCATATTGCTGAATACATAATTGTGTATGGCGGCCATCTTGGATTTCAAAAATGATCACAAAATCGTTCTCTGCACCCTCGAAAACCTCGGATACGATACCCATAAAGTTGTACTCATAATTTTTTGCGGTGGCCATCTTCGTTTTCAAAAATGATGCCAACATCGTTCTCTGCACCCTCGAGAACCTCGGACACGATATCCATATTGCTGAATACATAATTGTGTGTGGCGGCCCTCTTGGATTTCAAAAATGCACACAGAATTGTTCTCTGCACCCTCGAGAACCTCGGACACGATATCCATATTGATCCCATAATTGTTCTTTGCAACCTCAAGAACCTCGGACACGATATCCATATTGCTGAAATCATAGTTTTTTTGCGCCGGCCTTCTTGGATTTCAAAAATGATCACAAAATCGTTCTCTGCACCTTCAAGAACCTCGGACACGATATCCATATTGCTGAAATTATAGTTTTGTGCGGCGGCCATCTTGGATTTCAAAAATGATCCCAGAATCATTCTCTGCACCTTCGAGAACCTCTGATACGATACCCATAATGTTGTTATCATAATTTTGTGCGGTGGCCATCTTCGTTTTCAAAAATGATCCCAATATCGTTCTCTGCACCCTCGAGAACCTCGGAAACCATATCCATATTGCTTGATTAATAATTTTACGCAGCGGCCATCTTGGATTTAAAAATGATCCCAAAATTGTTCTCTGCACCCTTGAGAACCTCGGACACGATATCCATATTGCTGAAAACATAATTGTGTGCGGCAGCCCTCTTGGATTTCAAAAATGAACACAGAATTGTTCTCTGCACCCTCGAGAACCTCGGACACGATATCCATATTGATCCCATAATTGTTCTTTGCACCCTCGAGAACCTTGGTCACGATATCCATATTGCTGAAATCATAGTTTTTTTGCGGCGGCCATCATGGATTTCATAAATGATCACAAAATCCTTCTCTGCACCCTTGAGAACCTCGGACACGATATCCATATTGCTGCAAACATAATTGTGTGCTGCAGCCCTCTTGGATTTCAAAAATGATCCCAAAATCCTTCTCTGCACCCTCGTAAACCTCGGAAACCATATCCATATTGCTGAAATCATAATTTTGCGCGGCGGCCATCTTGGATTTAAAAATGATCCCAAAATTCTTCTCTGCACCCTTGAGAACCTCGGACACGATATCCATATTGCTGAATACATAATTGTGTATGGCGGCCCTCTTGGATTTCAAAAATGAACACATAATTGTTCTCTGCACCCTCGAGAACCTCGGACACGATATCCATATTGATCCCATAATTGTTCTTTGCACCCCCGAGAACCTCGGACACGAAATCCATATTGCTGAAATCATAGTTTTTTTGCGGCGGCCATCTTGGATTTCAAAAATGATCACAAAATCGTTCTCTGCACCTTCGAGGACCTCGGACACGATATCCATATTGCTGAAGTTGTAGTTTTGTGCGGCGTCCATCTTGGATTTCAAAAATGATCCCAGAATCATTCTCTGCACCTTCGAGAACCTCTGATACGATACCCAAAATGTTGTTATCCTAATTTTGTGCGGTGGCCATCTTTGTTTACAAAAATGATCCCAATATGGTTCTCTGCATCCTCTAAAACCTTGGAAACCATATCCATATTGCTGAAACCTAATTTTGCGCGGCGGCCATCTTGGTTTAAAAATGATCCCAAAATTGTTCTCTGCACCCTCGAAAACCTCGGATACGATACCCATAAAGTTGTACTCATAATTTTTTGCGGTGGACATCTTCGTTATCAAAAATGATGCCAATTTCGTTATCTGCACCCTCGAGAACCTCGGACACTATATCCATATTGCTGAAAACATAATTTTGTGTGGCGGCCATCTTGGATTTCAAAAATGATCCCAGAATCATTCTCTGCACATTCGAGAAACTCATATACGATACCCATAATGTTGTTATCATAATTTTGTGCAGTAGCGATCTACGTTTTCAAAAATGATCCCAATATCGTTCTCTGCACCCTCGAGAACCTCGGAAACCATATCCATATTGCTTGATTAATAATTTTGCGCAGCGGCTATCTTGGATTTAAAAATGATCCCAAAATTGTTCTCTGCTCCCTTGCGAACCTCGGACACGATATCCATATTGCTGAAAACATAATTGTGTGCGGCAGCCCTCTTGGATTTCAAAAATGAACACAGAATTATTCTCTGCACCCTCGAGACCCTCGGACACGATATCCATATTGATCCCATAATTGTACTTTGCACCCTCGAGAACCTCGGACACGATATCCATATTGCTGAAAACATTATTTTGTGCGGCGGCCATCTTGGATTTCAAAAATGATCCCAGAAGCATTCTCTGCACATTCGAGAAACTCATATACGATACCCATAATGTTGTTATCATAATTTTGTGCGGTGGATATCTTCGTTATCAAAAATGATGCCAATATCGTTATCTGCACCCTCGAGAACCTCGGACACGATATCCATATTGCTGAAAACATAATTTTGTGCGGCGGCCATCTTGGATTTCAAAAATGATCCCAGAATCATTCTCTGCACATTCGAGAAACTCATATACGATACCCATAATGTTGTTATCATAATTTTGTGCAGTAGCGATCTACGTTTTCAAAAATGATCCCAATATCGTTCTCTGCACCCTCGAGAACCTCAGAAACCATATCCATATTGCTTGATTAATAATTTTGCGCAGCGGCCATCTTGGATTCAAAAATGATCCCAAAATTGTTCTCTGCACCCTTGAGAACCTCGGACACGATATCCATATTGCTGAAAACATAATTGTGTGCTGCAGCCCTCTTGGATTTCAAAAATGATACCAAAATCGTTCTCTGCACCATCGAGAACCTCGGAAACCATATCCATATTGCTGAAATCATAATTTTGCGCGGCGGCCATCTTGGATTTAAAAATGCTCCCAAAATTGGTCTCTGCACCCTCGAAAACCTCGGATACGATACCCATAAAGTTGTACTCATAATTTTTTGCGGTGGCCATCTTTGTTTTCAAAAATGATGCCAACATCGTTCTCTGCACCCTCGAGAACCTCGGACACGATATCCATATTTCTGAAAACATAATTTTGTACGGCAGCCATTTTGGATTTCAAAAATGATCCCAGAATTATTCTCTGCACCTTCGAGAACTTCTGATACGATACCCATAATGTTGTTATCATAATTCTGAGCGGTGGCTATCTTCGTTTACAAAAATGTTCCCAATATCGTTCTCTGCACCCTCGAGAACCTCGGAAACCATATCCATATTGCTGAAATCATAATTTTGCGCGGCGGCCATCTTGGATTTAAAAATGATCCCAAAATTGTTCTCTGCACCCTCGAGAACCTCGGACACGATATCCATATTGCTGAAAACATAATTGTGTGCGGCAGCCCTCTTGGATTTCAAAAATGAACACAGAATTGTTCTCTGCACCCTCGAGAACCTCGGACACGATATCCATATTGCTGAAATCATAGTTTTTTTGCGGCGGCCATCTTGGATTTCAAAAATGATCACAGAATTGTTCTCTGCACCCTCGAGAACCTCGGACACGATATCCATATTGCTGAAATCATAATTTTGCGCGGCGGCCATCTCTGATTTAAAAATGATCCCATAATTGTTCTTTGCACCCTCGAGAACCTCGGACACGATATCCATATTGCTGAAAACATAATTGTGTGCGGCAGCCCTCTTGGATTTCAAAAATGATCACAGAATTGTTCTCTGCACCCTCGAGAACCTCGGAAACCATATCCATATTGCTGAAATCATAATTTTGCGCGGCGGCCATCTTGGATTTAAAAATGATCCCATAATTGTTCTTTGCACCCTCGAGAACCTCGGACACGATATCCATATTGCTGAAAACATAATTGTGTGCGGCAGCCCACTTGGATTTCAAAAATGATCACAGAATTGTTCTCTGCACCCTCGAGAACCTCGGAAATCATATCTATATTGCTGAAATCATAATTTTGCGCGGCGGCCATCTTGGATTAAAAAATGCTCCTAAAATTGGTCTCTGCACCTTTGAGAACCTCTGATACGATACCCATAATTTTGTTATCATAATTTTGTGCGGTGGCCATCTTCGTTCTCAAAAATGATCCCAAAATTGTTCTCTGCACCCTCGAGAACCTCGGACACGATATCCATATTGCTGAATACATAATTGTGTGTGGCGGCCCTCTTGGATTTCAAAAATGAACACAGAATTGTTCTCTGCACCCTCGAGAACCTCGGACACGATATCCATATTGCTGAAATCATAGTTTTTTTGCGGCGGCCATCTTGGATTTCAAAACTGATCAAAAAATCGTTCTCTGCACCTTCGAGCACCTCGGACACGATATCCATATTGCTGAAATTATAGTTTTGTGCGGCGTCCATCTTGGATTTCAAAAATGATCCCAGAATCATTCTCTGCACTTTCGAGAACCTCTGATACGATACCCATAATGTTGTTATCATAATTTTGTGCCGTGGCCATCTTCGTTTTCAAAAATGATCCCAATATCGTTCTCTGCACCCTCGAGAACCTCAGAAACCATATCCATATTGCTTGATTATTAATTTTGCGCAGCGGCCAATCTTGGATTTAAAAATGATCCCAAAATCGTTCTCTGCACCCTCGAGAACCTCGGAAACCATATCCATATTGCTGAAATCATAATTTTGCGCGGCGGCCAGCTTGGATTTAAAAATGATCCCAAAATTCTTCTCTGCACCCTTGAGAACCTCGGACACGATATCCATATTGCTGAATACATAATTGTGTATGGCGGCCATCTTGGATTTCAAAAATGATCACAAAATCGTTCTCTGCACCTTCGAGGACCTCGGACACGATATCCATATTGCTGAAATTATAGTTTTGTGCGGCGTCCATCTTGGATTTCAAAAATGATCCCAGAATCATTCTCTGCACTTTCGAGAACCTCTGATACGATACCCATTATGTTGTTATCATAATTTTGTGCGGTGGCAATCTTCGTTTTCAAAAATAATCCCAATATCGTTCTCTGCATCCTCGAGAACCTCAGAAACCATATCCATATTGCTTGATTAATAATTTTGCGCAGCGGCCATCTTGGATTTAAAAATGATCCCAAAATTGTTCTCTGCTCCCTTGCGAACCTCGGACACGATATCCATATTGCTGAAAACATAATTGTGTGCGGCAGCCCTCTTGGATTTCAAAAATGAACACAGAATTGTTCTCTGCACCCTCGAGACCCTCGGACACGATATCCATATTGATCCCATAATTGTACTTTGCACCCTCGAGAACCTCGGACACGATATCCATATTGCTGAAAACATAATTTTGTGCGGCGGCCATCTTGGATTTCAAAAATGATCCCAGAAGCATTCTCTGCACATTCGAGAAACTCATATACGATACCCATAGTGTTGTTATCATAATTTTGTGCGGTGGACATCTTCGTTATCAAAAATGATGCCAATATCGTTATCTGCACCCTCGAGAACCTCGGACACGATATCCATATTGCTGAAAACATAATTTTGTGCGGCGGCCATCTTGGATTTCAAAAATGATCCCAGAAGCATTCTCTGCACATTCGAGAAACTCATATACGATACCCATAATGTTGTTATCATAATTTTGTGCGGTGGCCATCTTCGTTTACAGAAATGATCCCAATATCGTTCTCTGCATCCTCTAAAACCTTGGAAACCATATCCATATTGCTGAAACCTAATTTTGCGCGGCGGCCATCTTGGTTTAAAAATGATCACAAAATTGTTCTTTGCACCCTCGAAAACCTCGGATACGATACCCATAAAGTTGTACTCATAATTTTTTGCGGTGGACATCTTCGTTATCAAAAATGATGCCAATATCGGTATCTGCACCCTCGAGAACCTCGGACACGATATCCATATTGCTGAAAACATAATTTTGTGCGGCGGCCATCTTGGATTTCAAAAATGATCCCAGAATCATTCTCTGCAATTTCGAGAAACTCATATACGATACCCATAATGTTGTTATCATAATTTTGTGCAGTAGCGATCTATGTTTTCAAAAATGATCCCAATATCGTTCTCTGCACCCTCGAGAACCTCGGAAACCATATCCATATTGCTTGATTAATAATTTTGCGCAGCGGCCAACTTGGATTCAAAAATGATCCCAAAATTGTTCTCTGCACCCTTGAGAACCTCGGACACGATATCCATATTGCTGAAACCTAATTTTGCGCGGCGGCCATCTTGGTTTAAAAATGATCACAAAATTGTTCTTTGCACCCTCGAAATCCTCGGATACGATACCCATAAAGTTGTACTCATAATTTTGTGCGGTGGACATCTTCGTTATCAAAAATGATGCCAATATCGGTATCTGCATCCTCGAGAACCTCGGACACGATATCCATATTGCTGAAAACATAATTTTGTGCGGCGGCCATCTTGGATTTCAAAAATGATCCCAGAATCATTCTCTGCAAATTCGAGAAACTCATATACGATACCCATAATGTTGTTATCATAATTTTGTGCAGTAGCGATCTACGTTTTCAAAAATGATCCCAATATCGTTCTCTGCACCCTCGAGAACCTCGGAAACCATATCCATATTGCTTGATTAATAATTTTGCGCAGCGGCCAACTTGGATTCAAAAATGATCACAAAATCGTTCTCTGCACCCTTGAGAACCTCGGATACGATATCCATATTGCTGAAAACATAATTGTGTGCTGCAGCCCTCTTGGATTTCAAAAATGATCCCAAAATCGTTTTCTGCACCCTCGAGAACCTCGGAAATCATATCCATCTTGCTGAAATCATAATTTTGCGCGGCGGCCAGCTTGGATTTAAAAATGATCCCAAAATTGTTCTCTGCTCCCTTGCGAACCTCGAACACGATATCCATATTGCTGAAAACATAATTGTGTGCGGCAGCCCTCTTGGATTTCAAAAATGAACACAGAATTGTTCTCTGCACCCTCGAGACCCTCGGACACGATATCCATATTGATCCCATAATTGTACTTTGCACCCTCGAGAACCTCGGACACGATATCCATATTGCTGAAAACATAATTTTGTGCGGCGGCCATCTTGGATTTCAAAAATGATCCCAGAATCATTCTCTGTACATTCGAGAAACTCATATACGATACCCATAATGTTGTTATCATAATTTTGTGCAGTAGCGATCTACGTTTTCAAAAATGATCCCAATATCGTTCTCTGCACCCTCGAGAACCTCGGAAACCATATCCATATTGCTTGATTAATAATTTTGCGCAGCGGCCATCTTGGATTCAAAAATGATCCCAAAATTGTTCTCTGCACCCTTGAGAACCTCGGACACGATATCCATATTGCTGAAAACATAATTGTGTGCGGCAGCCCTCTTGGATTTCAAAAATGAACACAGAATTGTTCTCTGCACCATCGAGAACCTCGGACACGATATCCATATTGATCCCATAATTGTTCTTTGCACCCTCGAGAAACTCGAACACGATATCCATATTGCTGAAATCATAGTTTTTTTGCGGCGGTCATCGTGGATTTCAAAAATGATCACAAAATCGTTCTCTGCACCCTTGAGAACCTCGGATACGATATCCATATTGCTGCAAACATAATTGTGTGCTGCAGCCCTCTTGGATTTCAAAAATGATCCCAAAATCGTTTTCTGCACCCTCGAGAACCTCGGAAATCATATCCATCTTGCTGAAATCATAATTTTGCGCGGCGGCCAGCTTGGATTTAAAAATGATCCCAAAATTGTTCTCTGCTCCCTTGCGAACCTCGGACACGATATCCATATTGCTGAAAACATAATTGTGTGCGGCAGCCCCGCTTGGATTTCAAAAATGAACACAGAATTGTTCTCTGCACCCTCGAGACCCTCGGACACGATATCCATATTGATCCCATAATTGTACTTTGCACCCTCGAGAACCTCGGACACGATATCCATATTGCTGAAATCATAGTTTTTTTGCGGCGGTCATCGTGGATTTCAAAAATGATCACAAAATCGTTCTCTGCACCCTGGAGAACCTCGGATACGATATCCATATTGCTGCAAAAAAATTGTGTGCTGCAGCCCTCTTGGATTTCAAAAATGATCCCAAAATCGTTTTCTGCACCCTCGAGAACCTCGGAAACCATATCCATCTTGCTGAAATCATAATTTTGTTGTTCTCTGCTCCCTTGCGAACCTCGGACACGATATCCATATTGCTGAAAACATAATTGTGTGCGGCAGCCCTCTTGGATTTCAAAAATGAACACAGAATTGTTCTCTGCACCCTCGAGACCCTCGGACACGATATCCATATTGATCCCATAATTGTACTTTGCACCCTTGAGAACCTCGGACACGATATCCATATTGCTGAATAAATAATTGTGTGTGGCGGCCCTCTTGGATTTCAAAAATGAACACATAACTGTTCTCTGCACCCTCGAGAAGCTCGGACACGATATCCATATTGCCGAAATCATAGTTTTTTTGCGGCGGCCATCGTGGATTTCAAAAATGATCCCAAAATCGTTCTCTGCACCCTTGAGAACCTCGGAAACCATATCCATATTGCTGAAAACATAATTGTGTGCGGCAGCCCTCTTGGATTTCAAAAATGAACACAGAATTGTTCTCTGCACCCTCGAGACCCTCGGACACGATATCCATATTGATCCCATTATTGTACTTTGCACCCTCGAGAACCTCGGACACGATATCCATATTGCTGAAAACATAATTTTGTGCGGCGGCCATCTTGGATTTCAAAAATGATCCCAGAAGCATTCTCTGCACATTCGAGAAACTCATATACGATACCCATAATGTTGTTATCATAATTTTGTGCGGTGGACATCTTCGTTATCAAAAATGATGCCAATATCGTTATCTGCACCCTCGAGAACCTCGGACACGATATCCATATTGCTGAAAACATAATTTTGTGCGGCGGCCATCTTGGATTTCAAAAATGATCCCAGAAGCATTCTCTGCACATTCGAGAAACTCATATACGATACCCATAATGTTGTTATCATAATTTTGTGCGGTGGCCATCTTCGTTTACAAAAATTATCCCAATATCGTTCTCTGCATCCTCTAAAACCTTGGAAACCATATCCATATTGCTGAAACCTAATTTTGCGCGGTGGCCATCTTGGTAAAAAAATGATCACAAAATTGTTCTCTGCACCCTCGAAAACCTCGGATACGATACCCATAAAGTTGTACTCATAATTTTTTGCGGTGGACATCTTCGTTATCAAAAATGATGCCAATATCGGTATCTGCACCCTCGAGAACCTCGGACACGATATCCATATTGCTGAAAACATAATTTTGTGCGGCGGCCATCTTGGATTTCAAAAATGATCCCAGAATCATTCTCTGCACATTCGAGAAACTCATATACGATACCCATAATGTTGTTATCATAATTTTGTGCAGTAGCGATCTACGTTTTCAAAAATGATACCAATATCGTTCTCTGCAACCTCGAGAACCTCGGAAACCATATCCATATTGCTTGATTAATAATTTTGCGCAGCGGCCATCTTGGATTTAAAAATGATCCCAAAATTGTTCTCTGCTCCCTTGCGAACCTCGGACACGATATCCATATTGCTGAAAACATAATTGTGTGCGGCAGCCCTCTTGGATTTCAAAAATGAACACATAACTGTTCTCTGCACCCTCGAGAAGCTCGGACACGATATCCATATTGCTGAAATCATAGTTTTTTTGCGGCGGCCATCGTGGATTTCAAAAATGATCCCAAAATCGTTCTCTGCACCCTTGAGAACCTCGGAAACCATATCCATATTGCTGAAAACATAATTGTGTGCGGCAGCCCTCTTGGATTTCAAAAATGAACACAGAATTGTTCTCTGCACCCTCGAGACCCTCGGACACGATATCCATATTGATCCCATAATTGTTCTTTGCTCCCTCGAGAAACTCGGACACGATATCCATATTGCTGAAATCATAGTTTTTTTGCAGCGGCCATCGTGGATTTCAAAAATGATCCCAAAATCGTTCTCTGCACCCTCGAGAACCTCGGAAACCATATCCATATTGCTGAAATCATAGTTTTTTTGCAGCGGCCATCGTGGATTTTAAAAATGATCCCAAAATCGTTCTCTGCACCCTCGAGAACCTCGGAAACCATATCCATATTGCTGAAATCATAATTTTACGCGGCGGCCATCTTGGATTTAAAAATGATCCCAAAATTGTTCTCTGCACCCTCGAAAACCTCGGATACGATACCCATAAAGTTGTACTCATAATTTTTTGCGGTGGCCATCTTTGTTTTCAAAAATGATGTAAACATCGTTCTCTGCACCCTCGAGAACCTCCGACACGATATCCATATTTCTTAAAACATAATTTTGTACGGCAGCCATTTTGGATTTCAAAAATGATCCCAGAATCATTCTCTGCACCTTCGAGAACTTCTGATACGATACCCATAATGTTGTTATCATAATTTTGTGCGGTGGCCATCTTCGTTTACAAAAATAATCCCAATATCGTTCTCTGCACCCTCGAGAACCTCGGAAACCATATCAATATTGCTGAAATCATAATTTTGCGCGGCGGCCATCTTGGATTTAAAAATGATCCCAAAATTGTTCTCTGCACCCTTGAGAACCTCGGACACGATATCCATATTGCTGAATAAATAATTGTGTGTGGCGGCCCTCTTGGATTTCAAAAATGAACACATAACTGTTCTCTGCACCCTCGAGAAGCTCGGACACGATATCCATATTGCTGAAATCATAGTTTTTTTGCGGCGGCCATCGTGGATTTCAAAAATGATCCCAAAATCGTTCTCTGCACCCTTGAGAACCTCGGAAACCATATCCATATTGCTGAAAACATAATTGTGTGCGGCAGCCCTCTTGGATTTCAAAAATGAACACAGAATTGTTCTCTGCACCCTCGAGACCCTCGGACACGATATCCATATTGATCCCATAATTGTTCTTTGCTCCCTCGAGAAACTCGGACACGATATCCATATTGCTGAAATCATAGTTTTTTTGCAGCGGCCATCTTGGATTTAAAAATGCTCCCAAAATTGGTCTCTGCACCCTCGAAAACCTCGGATACGATACCCATAAAGTTGTACTCATAATTTTTTGCGGTGGCCATCTTTGTTTTCAAAAATGATGTAAACATCGTTCTCTGCACCCTCGAGAACCTCCGAGACGATATCCATATTTCTTAAAACATAATTTTGTACGGCAGCCATTTTGGATTTCAAAAATGATCCCAGAATCATTCTCTGCACCTTCGAGAACTTCTGATACGATACCCATAATGTTGTTATCATAATTCTGTGCGGTGGCCATCTTCGTTTACAAAAATGTTCCCAATATCGTTCTCTGCACCCTCGAGAACATCGGAAACCATATCAATATTGCTGAAATCATAATTTTGCGCGGCGGCCATCTTGGATTTAAAAATGATCCCAAAATTGTTCTCTGCACTCTTGAGAACCTCGGACACGATGTCCATATTGCTGAATACATAATTGTGTATGGCGGCCATCTTGGATTTCAAAAATGATCACAAAATCGTTCTCTGCACCCTCGAAAACCTCGGATACGATACCCATAAAGTTGTACTCATAATTTTTTGCGGTGGCCATCTTCGTTTTCAAAAATGTTGCCAAAATCGTTCTCTGCACCCTCGAGAACCTCGGACACGATATCCATATTGCTGAATACATAATTGTGTGTGGCGGCCCTCTTGGATTTCAAAAATGAAAACAGAATTGTTCTCTGCACCCTCGAGAACCTCGGACACGATATCCATATTGATCCCATAATTGTTCTTTGCAACCTAAAGAACCTCGGACACGAAATCCATATTGTTGAAATCATAGTTTTTTTACGGCGGCCATCTTGGATTTCAAAAATGATCACAAAATCGTTCTCTGCACCTTCCAGGACTTCGGACACGATATCCATATTGCTGAAATTATAGTTTTGTGCGGCGTCCATCTTGGATTTCAAAAATAATCCCAGAATCATTCTCTGCACTTTCGAGAACCTCTGATACGATACCCATAATGTTGTTATCATAATTTTGTGCGGTGGCCATCTTCGTTTTCAAAAATGATCCCAATATCGTTCTCTGCACCCTCGAGAACCTCAGAAACCATATCCATATTGCTTGATTAATAATTTTGCGCAGCGGCCATCTTGGATTTAAAAATGATCCCAAAACTGTTCTCTGCACCCTTGAGAACCTCGGACACGATATCCATATTGCTGAAAACATAATTGTGTGCGGCAGCCCTCTTGGATTTCAAAAATGAACACAGAATTGTTCTCTGCACCCTCGAGAACCTCGGACACGATATCCATATTGATCCCATAATTGTTCTTTGCACCCTCGCGAAACTCGGACACGATATCCATATTGCTGAAAACATAATTGTGTGCGGCAGCCCTCTTGGATTTCAAAAATGAACACAGAATTGTTCTCTGCACCCTCGAGACCCTCGGACACGATATCCATATTGATCCCATAATTGTACTTTGCACCCTCGAAACCTGGACATCTTCGTTATCAAAAATGATGCCAATATCGTTATCTGCACCCTCGAGAACCTCGGACACGATATCCATATTGCTGAAAACATAATTTTGTGCGGCGGCCATCTTGGATTTCAAAAATGATCCCAGAAGCATTCTCTGCACATTCGAGAAACTCATATACGATACCCATAATGTTGTTATCATAATTTTGTGCGGTGGCCATCTTCGTTTACAAAAATGATCCCAATATCGTTCTCTGCATCCTCTAAAACCTTGGAAACCATATCCATATTGCTGAAACCTAATTTTGCGCGGCGGCCATCTTGGTTTAAAAATGATCACAAAATTATTCTCTGCACCCTCGAAAACCTCGGATACGATACCCATAAAGTTGTACTCATAATTTTTTGCGGTGGACATCTTCGTTATCAAAAATGATGCCAATATCGGTATCTGCACCCTCGAGAACCTCGGACACGATATCCATATTGCTGAAAACATAATTTTGTGCGGCGGCCATCTTGGATTTCAAAAATGATCCCAGAATCATTCTCTGCACATTCGAGAAACTCATATACGATACCCATAATGTTGTTATCATAATTTTGTGCAGTAGCGATCTACGTTTTCAAAAATGATCCCAATATCGTTCTCTGCACCCTCGAGAACCTCGGAAACCATATCCATATTGCTTGATTAATAATTTTGCGCAGCGGCCATCTTGGATTCAAAAATGATCCCAAAATTGTTCTCTGCACCCTTGAGAACCTCGGACACGATATCCATATTGCTGAAAACATAATTGTGTGCGGCAGCCCTCTTGGATTTCAAAAATGAACACAGAATTGTTCTCTGCACCATCGAGAACCTCGGACACGATATCCATATTGATCCCATAATTGTTCTTTGCACCCTCGAGAAACTCGAACACGATATCCATATTGCTGAAATCATAGTTTTTTTGCGGCGGTCATCGTGGATTTCAAAAATGATCACAAAATCGTTCTCTGCACCCTTGAGAACCTCGGATACGATATCCATATTGCTGCAAACATAATTGTGTGCTGCAGCCCTCTTGGATTTCAAAAATGATCCCAAAATCGTTTTCTGCACCCTCGAGAACCTCGGAAACCATATCCATCTTGCTGAAATCATAATTTTGCGCGGCGGCCAGCTTGGATTTAAAAATGATCCCAAAATTGTTCTCTGCGCCCTCGAGAACCTCGGACACGATATCCATATTGCTGAAAACATAATTTTGTGCGGCGGCCATCTTGGATTTCAAAAATGATCCCAGAATCATTCTCTGCACATTCGAGAAACTCATATACGATACCCATAATGTTGTTATCATAATTTTGTGCAGTAGCGATCTACGTTTTCAAAAATGATCCCAATATCGTTCTCTGCACCCTTGAGAACCTCGGACACGATATCCATATTGCTGAAAACATAATTGTGTGCGGCAGCCCTCTTGGATTTCAAAAATGAACACAGAATTGTTCTCTGCACCCTCGAGAACCTCGGACACGATATCCATATTGATCCCATAATTGTTCTTTGCACCCTCGAGAAACTTGAACACGATATCCATATTGCTGAAATCATAGTTTTTTTGCGGCGGTCATCGTGGATTTCAAAAATGATCACAAAATCGTTCTCTGCACCCTTGAGAACCTCGGATACGATATCCATATTGCTGCAAACATAATTGTGTGCTGCAGCCCTCTTGGATTTCAAATATGATCCCAAAATCGTATTCTGCACCCTCGAGAACCTCGGAAACCATATCCATCTTGCTGAAATCATAATTATGCGCGGCGGCCAGCTTGGATTTCAAAAATGAACACAGAATTGTTCTCTGCACCCTCGAGACCCTCGGACACGATATCCATATTGATCCCATAATTGTACTTTGCACCCTCGAGAACCTCGGACACGATATCCATATTGCTGAAAACATAATTTTGTGCGGCGGCCATCTTGGATTTCAAAAATGATCCCAGAAGCATTCTCTGCACATTCGAGAAACTCATATACGATACCCATAATGTTGTTATCATAATTTTGTGCGGTGGACATCTTCGTTATCAAAAATGATGCCAATATCGTTATCTGCACCCTCGAGAACCTCGGACACGATATCCATATTGCTTGATTAATAATTTTGCGCAGCGGCCATCTTGGATTTAAAAATGATCCCTAAATTGTTCTCTGCACCCTTGAGAACCTCGGACACGATATCCATATTGCTGAAAACATAATTGTGTGCGGCAGCCCTCTTGGATTTCAAAAATGAACACAGAATTGTTCTCTGCACCCTCGAGAACCTCGGACACGATATCCATATTGATCCCATAATTGTTCTTTGCACCCTCGAGAACCTCGGACACGATATCCATATTGCTGAAAACATAATTGTGTGCGGCAGCCCTCTTGGATTTCAAAAATGAACACAGAATTGTTCTCTGCACCCTCGAGACCCTCGGACACGATATCCATATTGATCCCATAATTAAACTTTGCACCCTCGAAACCTGGACATCTTCGTTATCAAAAATGATGCCAATATCGTTATCTGCACCCTCGAGAACCTCGGACACGATATCCATATTGCTGAAAACATAATTTTGTGCGGCGGCCATCTTGGATTTCAAAAATGATCCCAGAAGCATTCTCTGCACATTCGAGAAACTCATATACGATACCCATAATGTTGTTATCATAATTTTGTGCGGTGGCCATCTTCGTTTACAAAAATGATCCCAATATCGTTCTCTGCATCCTCTAAAACCTTGGAAACCATATCCATATTGCTGAAACCTAATTTTGCGCGGCGGCCATCTTGGTTTAAAAATGAACACAGAATTGTTCTCTGCACCCTCGAGACCCTCGGACACGATATCCATATTGATCCCATAATTGTACTTTGCACCCTCGAGAACCTCGGACACGATATCCATATTGCTGAAAACATAATTTTGTGCGGCGGCCATCTTGGATTTCAAAAATGATCCCAGAAGCATTCTCTGCACATTCGAGAAACTCATATACGATACCCATAATGTTGTTATCATAATTTTGTGCGGTGGACATCTTCGTTATCAAAAATGATGCCAATATCGTTATCTGCACCCTCGAGAACCTCGGACACGATATCCATATTGCTTGATTAATAATTTTGCGCAGCGGCCATCTTGGATTTAAAAATGATCCCAAAATTGTTCTCTGCACCCTTGAGAACCTCGGACACGATATCCATATTGCTGAAAACATAATTGTGTGCGGCAGCCCTCTTGGATTTCAAAAATGAACACAGAATTGTTCTCTGCACCCTCGAGAACCTCGGACACGATATCCATATTGATCCCATAATTGTTCTTTGCACCCTCGCGAAACTCGGACACGATATCCATATTGCTGAAATCATAATTGTGTGCGGCAGCCCTCTTGGATTTCAAAAATGAACACAGAATTGTTCTCTGCACCCTCGAGACCCTCGGACACGATATCCATATTGATCCCATAATTAAACTTTGCACCCTCGAAACCTGGACATCTTCGTTATCAAAAATGATGCCAATATCGTTATCTGCACCCTCGAGAACCTCGGACACGATATCCATATTGCTGAAAACATAATTTTGTGCGGCGGCCATCTTGGATTTCAAAAATGATCCCAGAAGCATTCTCTGCACATTCGAGAAACTCATATACGATACCCATAATGTTGTTATCATAATTTTGTGCGGTGGCCATCTTCGTTTACAAAAATGATCCCAATATCGTTCTCTGCATCCTCTAAAACCTTGGAAACCATATCCATATTGCTGAAACCTAATTTTGCGCGGCGGCCATCTTGGTTTAAAAATGATCACAAAATTATTCTCTGCACCCTCGAAAACCTCGGATACGATACCCATAAAGTTGTACTCATAATTTTTTGCGGTGGACATCTTCGTTATCTAAAATGATGCCAATATCGGTATCTGCACCCTCGAGAACCTCGGACACGATATCCATATTGCTGAAAACATAATTTTGTGCGGCGGCCATCTTGGATTTCAAAAATGATCCCAGAATCATTCTCTGCACATTCGAGAAACTCATATACGATACCCATAATGTTGTTATCATAATTTTGTGCAGTAGCGATCTACGTTTTCAAAAATGATCCCAATATCGTTCTCTGCAACCTCGAGAACCTCGGAAACCATATCCATATTGCTTGATTAATAATTTTGCGCAGCGGCCATCTTGGATTTAAAAATGATCCCAAAATTGTTCTCTGCTCCCTTGCGAACCTCGGACACGATATCCATATTGCTGAAAACATAATCGTGTGCGGCAGCGCTCTTGGATTTCAAAAATGAACACATAACTGTTCTCTGCACCCTCGAGAAGCTCGGACACGATATCCATATTGCTGAAATCATAGTTTTTTTGCGGCGGCCATCGTGGATTTCAAAAATGATCCCAAAATCGTTCTCTGCACCCTTGAGAACCTCGGAAACCATATCCATATTGCTGAAAACATAATTGTGTGCGGCAGCCCTCTTGGATTTCAAAAATGAACACAGAATTGTTCTCTGCACCCTCGAGACCCTCGGACACGATATCCATATTGATCCCATAATTGTTCTTTGCTCCCTCGAGAAACTCGGACACGATATCCATATTGCTGAAATCATAGTTTTTTTGCAGCGGCCATCGTGGATTTCAAAAATGATCCCAAAATCGTTCTCTGCACCCTCGAGAACCTCGGAAACCATATCCATATTGCTGAAATCATAGTTTTTTTGCAGCGGCCATCGTGGATTTCAAAAATGTTCCCAAAATCGTTCTCTGCACCCTCGAGAACCTCGGACACGATATCCATATTGATCCCATAATTGTTCTTTGCACCCTCGAGAAATTCGGACACGATATCCATATTGCTGAAATCATAGTTTTTTTGCGGTGGTCATCGTGGATTTCAAAAATGATCACAGAATTGTTCTCTGCACCCTCGAGAACCTCGGAAACCATATCCATATTGCTGAAATCATAATTTTGCGCGGCGGCCATCTTGGATTTAAAAATGCTCCTAAAATTGGTCTCTGCACCTTCGAGAACCTCTGATACGATACCCATAATTTTGTTATCATAATTTTGTGCGGTGGCCATCTTCGTTCTCAAAAATGATGCCAAAATTGTTCTCTGCACCCTTGAGAACCTCGGACACGATATCCATATTGTTGAATACATAATTGTGTGTGGCGGGCCGCTTGGATTTCAAAAATGAACACAGAATTGTTCTCTGCACCCTCGAGAACCTCGGACACGATATCCATATTGCTGAAATCATAGTTTTTTTACGGCGGCCATCTTGGATTTCAAAAATGATCACAAAATCGTTCTCTGCACCTTTGAGGACCTCGGACACGATATCCATATTGCTGAAATTATAGTTTTGTGCGGAGTCCATCTTGGATTTCAAAAATAATCCCAGAATCATTCTCTGCACTTTCGAGAACCTCTGATACGATACCCATAATGTTGTTATCATAATTTTGTGCCGTGGCCATCTTCGTTTTCAAAAATGATCCCAATATCGTTCTCTGCACCCTCGAGAACCTCAGAAACCATATCCATATTGCTTGATTATTAATTTTGCGCAGCGGCCAATCTTGGATTTAAAAATGATCCCAAAATCGTTCTCTGCACCCTCGAGAACCTCGGAAACCATATCCATATTGCTGAAATCATAATTTTGCGCGGCGGCCAGCTTGGATTTAAAATGATCCCAAAATTGTTCTCTGCACCCTTGAGAACCTCGGACACGATATCCATATTGATCCCATAATTGTTCTTTGCACCCTCGCGAAACTCGGACACGATATCCATATTGCTGAAATCATAGTTTTTTTGCGGCGGCCATCGTGGATTTCAAAAATGATCACAAAATCCTTCTCTGCACCCTTGAGAACCTCGGACACGATATCCATATTGCTGAAATCATAATTTTGCGCGGCGGCCAGCTTGGATTTAAAAATGATCCCAAAATTCTTCTCTGCACCCTTGAGAACCTCGGACACGATATCCATATTGCTGAATACATAATTGTGTATGGCGGCCATCTTGGATTTCAAAAATGATCACAAAATCGTTCTCTGCACCCTCGAAAACCTCGGATACGATACCCAAAAAGTTGTACTCATAATTTTTTGCGGTGGCCATCTTCGTTTTCAAAAATGATGCCAATATCGTTCTCTGCACCCTCGAGAACCTCGGACAAGATATCCATATTGCTGAATACATAATTGTGTGTGGCGGCCCTCTTGGATTTCAAAAATGCACACAGAATTGTTCTCTGCACCCTCGAGAACCTCGGACACGATATCCATATTGATCCCATAATTGTTCTTTGCAACCTCAAGAACCTCGGACACGAAATCCATATTGCTGAAATCATAGTTTTTTTACGGCGGCCATCTTGGATTTCTAAAATGATCACAAAATCGTTCTCTGCACCTTCGAGGACCTCGGACACGATATCCATATTGCTGAAATTATAGTTTTGTGCGGCGTCCATCTTGGATTTCAAAAATGATCCCAGAATCATTCTCTGCACTTTCGAGAACCTCTGATACGATACCCATAATGTTGTTATCATAATTTTGTGCGGTGGCCATCTTCGTTTTCAAAAATGATCCCAATATCGTTCTCTGCACCCTCGAGAACCTCAGAAACCATATCCATATTGCTTGATTAATAATTTTGCGCAGCGGCCATCTTGGATTTAAAAATGATCCCAAAATCGTTCTATGCACCCTCGAGAACCTCGGACACGATATCCATATTGCTGAAAACATAATTGTGTGCGGCAGCCCTCTTGGATTTCAAAAATGAACACAGAACTGTTCTCTGCACCCTCGAGAACCTCGGACACGATATCCATATTGATCCCATAATTGTTCTTTGCACCCTCGAGAACCTCGGACACGATACCCATATTGCTGAAATCATAGTTTTTTTGCGGCGGCCATCATGGATTTCATAAATGATCACAAAATCCTTCTCTGCACCCTTGAGAACCTCGGACACGATATCCATATTGCTGCAAACATAATTGTGTGCTGCAGCCCTCTTGGATTTCAAAAATGATCCCAAAATCCTTCTCTGCACCCTCGTAAACCTCGGAAACCATATCCATATTGCTGAAATCATAATTTTGCGCGGCGGCCAGCTTGGATTTAAAAATGATCCCAAAATTCTTCTCTGCACCCTTGAGAACCTCGGACACGATATCCATATTGCTGAATACATAATTGTGTATGGCGGCCCTCTTGGATTTCAAAAATGAACACATAATTGTTCTCTGCACCCTCGAGAACCTCGGACACGATATCCATATTGATCCCATAATTGTTCTTTGCACCCTCGAGAACCTCGGACACTATATCCATATTGCTGAAATCATAGTTTTTTTGCGGCGGCCATCTTGGATTTCAAAAATGATCACAAAATCGTTCTCTGCACCTTCGAGGACCTCGGACACGATATCCATATTGCTGAAGTTGTAGTTTTGTGCGGCGTCCATCTTGGATTTCAAAAATGATCCCAGAATCATTCTCTGCACCTTCGAGAACCTCTGATACGATACCCATAATGTTGTTATCCTAATTTTGTGCGGTGGCCATCTTTGTTTACAAAAATGTTCCCAATATGGTTCTCTGCATCCTCTAAAACCTTGGAAACCATATCCATATTGCTGAAACCTAATTTTGCGCGGCGGCCATCTTGGTTTAAAAATGATCCCAAAATTGTTCTCTGCACCCTCGAAAACCTCGGATACGATACCCATAAAGTTGTACTCATAATTTTTTGCGGTGGACATCTTCGTTATCAAAAATGATGCCAATATCGTTATCTGCACCCTCGAGAACCTCGGACACTATATCCATATTGCTGAAAACATAATTTTGTGCGGCGGCCATCTTGGATTTCAAAAATGATCCCAGAATCATTCTCTGCACATTCGAGAAACTCATATACGATACCCATAATGTTGTTATCATAATTTTGTGCAGTAGCGATCTACGTTTTCAAAAATGATCCCAATATCGTTCTCTGCACCCTCGAGAACCTCGGAAACCATATCCATATTGCTTGATTAATAATTTTGCGCAGCGGCTATCTTGGATTTAAAAATGATCCCAAAATTGTTCTCTGCTCCCTTGCGAACCTCGGACACGATATCCATATTGCTGAAAACATAATTGTGTGCGGCAGCCCTCTTGGATTTCAAAAATGAACACAGAATTATTCTCTGCACCCTCGAGACCCTCGGACACGATATCCATATTGATCCCATAATTGTACTTTGCACCCTCGAGAACCTCGGACACGATATCCATATTGCTGAAAACATTATTTTGTGCGGCGGCCATCTTGGATTTCAAAAATGATCCCAGAAGCATTCTCTGCACATTCGAGAAACTCATATACGATACCCATAATGTTGTTATCATAATTTTGTGCGGTGGATATCTTCGTTATCAAAAATGATGCCAACATCGTTCTCTGCACCCTCGAGAACCTCGGACACTATATCCATATTTCTGAAAACATAATTTTGTGCGGCGGCCATCTTGGATTTCAAAAATGATCCCAGAATCATTCTCTGCACCTTCGAGAACCTCATATACGATACCCATAATGTTGTTATCATAATTTTGTGCAGTAGCGATCTACGTTTTCAAAAATGATCCCAATATCGTTCTCTGCACCCTCGAGAACCTCAGAAACCATATCCATATTGCTTGATTAATAATTTTGCGCAGCGGCCATCTTGGATTCAAAAATGATCCCAAAATTGTTCTCTGCACCCTTGAGAACCTCGGACACGATATCCATATTGCTGAAAACATAATTGTGTGCTGCAGCCCTCTTGGATTTCAAAAATGATACCAAAATCGTTCTCTGCACCCTCGAGAATTTCGGAAACCATATCCATATTGCTGAAATCATAATTTTGCGCGGCGGCCATCTTGGATTTAAAAATGCTCCCAAAATTGGTCTCTGCACCCTCGAAAACCTCGGATACGATACCCATAAAGTTGTACTCATAATTTTTTGCGGTGGCCATCTTCGTTTTCAAAAATGATGCCAACATCGTTCTCTGCACCCTCGAGAACCTCGGACACGATATCCATATTTCTGAAAACATAATTTTGTGCGGCAGCCATTTTGGATTTCAAAAATGATCCCAGAATTATTCTCTGCACCTTCGAGAACTTCTGATACGATACCCATAATGTTGTTATCATAATTCTGAGCGGTGGCCATCTTCGTTTTCAAAAATGTTCCCAATATCGTTCTCTGCACCCTCGAGAACCTCGGAAACCATATCCATATTGCTGAAATCATAATTTTGCGCGGCGGCCATCTTGGATTTAAAAATGATCCCAAAATTGTTCTCTGCACCCTTGAGAACCTCGGACACGATATCCATATTGCTGAAAACATAATTGTGTGCGGCAGCCCTCTTGGATTTCAAAAATGAACACAGAATTGTTCTCTGCACCCTCGAGAACCTCGGACACGATATCCATATTGCTGAAATCATAGTTTTTTTGCGGCGGCCATCTTGGATTTCAAAAATGATCACAGAATTGTTCTCTGCACCCTCGAGAACCTCGGACACGATATCCATATTGCTGAAATCATAATTTTGCGCGGCGGCCATCTCGGATTTAAAAATGATCCCATAATTGTTCTTTGCACCCTCGAGAACCTCGGACACGATATCCATATTGCTGAAAACATAATTGTGTGCGGCAGCCCTCTTGGATTTCAAAAATGATCACAGAATTGTTCTCTGCACCCTCGAGAACCTCGGAAACCATATCCATATTGCTGAAATCATAATTTTGCGCGGCGGCCATCTTGGATTTAAAAATGATCCCATAATTGTTCTTTGCACCCTCGAGAAACTCGGACACGATATCCATATTGCTGAAAACATAATTGTGTGCGGCAGCCCACTTGGATTTCAAAAATGATCACAGAATTGTTCTCTGCACCCTCGAGAACCTCGGAAACCATATCCATATTGCTGAAATCATAATTTTGCGCGGCGGCCATCTTGGATTAAAAAATGCTCCTAAAATTGGTCTCTGCACCTTTGAGAACCTCTGATACGATACCCATAATTTTGTTATCATAATTTTGTGCGGTGGCCATCTTCGTTCTCAAAAATGATCCCATAATTGTTCTCTGCACCCTTGAGAACCTCGGACACGATATCCATATTGCTGAATACATAATTGTGTGTGGCGGCCCTCTTGGATTTCAAAAATGAACACAGAATTGTTCTCTGCACCCTCGAGAACCTCGGACACGATATCCATATTGCTGAAATCATAGTTTTTTTGCGGCGGCCATCTTGGATTTCAAAAATGATCAAAAAATCGTTCTCTGCACCTTTGAACACCTCGGACACGATATCCATATTGCTGAAATTATAGTTTTGTGCGGCGTCCATCTTGGATTTCAAAAATGATCCCAGAATCATTCTCTGCACTTTCGAGAACCTCTGATACGATACCCATAATGTTGTTATCATAATTTTGTGCCGTGGCCATCTTCGTTTTCAAAAATGATCCCAATATCGTTCTCTGCACCCTCGAGAACCTCAGAAACCATATCCATATTGCTTGATTATTAATTTTGCGCAGCGGCCAATCTTGGATTTAAAAATGATCCCAAAATCGTTCTCTGCACCCTCGAGAACCTCGGAAACCATATCCATATTGCTGAAATCATAATTTTGCGCGGCGGCCAGCTTGGATTTAAAAATGATCCCAAAATTCTTCTCTGCACCCTTGAGAACCTCGGACACGATATCCATATTTCTGAATACATAATTGTGTATGGCGGCCATCTTGGATTTCAAAAATGATCACAAAATCGTTCTCTGCACCTTCGAGGACCTCGGACACGATATCCATATTGCTGAAATTATAGTTTTGTGCGGCGTCCATCTTGGATTTCAAAAATGATCCCAGAATCATTCTCTGCACTTTCGAGAACCTCTGATACGATACCCATTATGTTGTTATCATAATTTTGTGCGGTGGCCATCTTCGTTTTCAAAAATAATCCCAATATCGTTCTCTGCATCCTCGAGAACCTCAGAAACCATATCCATATTGCTTGATTAATAATTTTGCGCAGCGGCCATCTTGGATTTAAAAATGATCCCAAAATTGTTCTCTGCACCCTTGAGAACCTCGGACACAATATCCATATTGCTGAAAACATAATTGTGTGCGGCAGCCCTCTTGGATTTCAAAAATGAACACAGAATTGTTCTCTGCACCCTCGAGAACCTCGGACACGATATCCATATTGATCCCATAATTGTTCTTTGCACCCTCGCGAAACTCGGACACGATATCCATATTGCTGAAATCATAGTTTTTTTGCGGCGGCCATCGTGGATTTCAAAAATGATCACAAAATCCTTCTCTGCACCCTTGAGAACCTCGGACACGATATCCATATTGCTGCAAACATAATTGTGTGCTGCAGCCCTCTTGGATTTCAAAAATGATCCCAAAATCCTTCTCTGCACCCTCGAAAACCTCGGAAACCATATCCATATTGCTGAAATCATAATTTTGCGCGGCGGCCAGCTTGGATTTTAAAATGATCCCAAAATTCTTCTCTGCACCCTTGAGAACCTCGGACACGATATCCATATTGCTGAATACATAATTGTGTATGGCGGCCCTCTTGGATTTCAAAAATGAACACATAATTGTTCTCTGCACCCTCGAGAACCTCGGACACGATATCCATATTGATCCCATAATTGTTCTTTGGACCCTCGAGAACCTCGGACACGAAATACATATTGCTGAAATCATAGTTTTTTTGCGGCGGCCATCTTGGATTTCAAAAATGTTCACAAAATCGTTCTCTGCACCTTCGAGGACCTCGGACACGATATCCATATTGCTGAAGTTGTAGTTTTGTGCGGCGTACATCTTGGATTTCAAAAATGATCCCAGAATCATTCTCTGCACCTTCGAGAACCTCTGATACGATACCCATAATGTTGTTATCATAATTTTGTGCGGTGGCCATCTTCGTTTACAAAAATGATCCCAATATCGTTCTCTGCATCCTCTAAAACCTTGGAAACCATATCCATATTGCTGAAACCTAATTTTGCGCGGCGGCCATCTTGGTTTAAAAATGATCCCAAAATTGTTCTCTGCACCCTCGAAAACCTCGGATACGATACCCATAAAGTTGTACTCATAATTTTTTGCGGTGGACATCTTCGTTATCAAAAATGATGCCAATATCGGTATCTGCACCCTCGAGAACCTCGGACACGATATCCATATTGCTGAAAACATAATTTTGTGCGGCGGCCATCTTGGATTTCAAAAATGATCCCAGAATCATTCTCTGCACATTCGAGAAACTCATATACGATACCCATAATGTTGTTATCATAATTTTGTGCAGTAGCGATCTACGTTTTCAAAAATGATCCCAATATCGTTCTCTGCACCCTCAGGAACCTCGGAAACCATATCCATATTGCTTGATTAATAATTTTGCGCAGCGGCCATCTTGGATTTAAAAATGATCCCAAAATTGTTCTCTGCTCCCTTGCGAACCTCGGACACGATATCCATATTGCTGAAAACATAATTGTGTGCGGCAGCCCTCTTGGATTTCAAAAATGAACACAGAATTGTTCTCTGCACCCTCGAGACCCTCGGACACGATATCCATATTGATCCCATAATTGTACTTTGCACCCTCGAGAACCTCGGACACGATATCCATATTGCTGAAAACATAATTTTGTGCGGCGGCCATCTTGGATTTCAAAAATGATCCCAGAAGCATTCTCTGCACATTCGAGAAACTCATATACGATACCCATAGTGTTGTTATCATAATTTTGTGCGGTGGACATCTTCGTTATCAAAAATGATGCCAATATCGTTATCTGCACCCTCGAGAACCTCGGACACGATATCCATATTGCTGAAAACATAATTTTGTGCGGCGGCCATCTTGGATTTCAAAAATGATCCCAGAAGCATTCTCTGCGCATTCGAGAAACTCATATACGATACCCATAATGTTGTTATCATAATTTTGTGCGGTGGCCATCTTCGTTTACAGAAATGATCCCAATATCGTTCTCTGCATCCTCTAAAACCTTGGAAACCATATCCATATTGCTGAAACCTAATTTTGCGCGGCGGCCATCTTGGTTTAAAAATGATCACAAAATTGTTCTTTGCACCCTCGAAAACCTCGGATACGATACCCATAAAGTTGTAATCATAATTTTTTGCGGTGGACATCTTCGTTATCAAAAATGATGCCAATATCGGTATCTGCACCCTCGAGAACCTCGGACACGATATCCATATTGCTGAAAACATAATTTTGTGCGGCGGCCATCTTGGATTTCAAAAATGATCCCAGAATCATTCTCTGCAAATTCGAGAAACTCATATACGATACCCATAATGTTGTTATCATAATTTTGTGCAGTAGCGATCTACGTTTTCAAAAATGATCCCAATATCGTTCTCTGCACCCTCGAGAACCTCGGAAACCATATCCATATTGCTTGATTAATAATTTTGCGCAGCGGCCAACTTGGATTCAAAAATGATCCCAAAATTGTTCTCTGCACCCTTGAGAACCTCGGACACGATATCCATATTGCTGAAACCTAATTTTGCGCGGCGGCCATCTTGGTTTAAAAATGATCACAAAATTGTTCTTTGCACCCTCGAAAACCTCGGATACGATACCCATAAAGTTGTACTCATAATTTTTTGCGGTGGACATCTTCGTTATCAAAAATGATGCCAATATCGGTATCTGCACCCTCGAGAACCTCGGACACGATATCCATATTGCTGAAAACATAATTTTGTGCGGCGGCCATCTTGGATTTCAAAAATGATCCCAGAATCATTCTCTGCAAATTCGAGAAACTCATATACGATACCCATAATGTTGTTATCATAATTTTGTGCAGTAGCGATCTACGTTTTCAAAAATGATCCCAATATCGTTCTCTGCACCCTCGAGAACCTCGGAAACCATATCCATATTGCTTGATTAATAATTTTGCGCAGCGGCCAACTTGGATTCAAAAATGATCACAAAATCGTTCTCTGCACCCTTGAGAACCTCGGATACGATATCCATATTGCTGAAAACATAATTGTGTGCTGCAGCCCTCTTGGATTTCAAAAATGATCCCAAAATCGTTTTCTGCACCCTCGAGAACCTCGGAAATCATATCCATCTTGCTGAAATCATAATTTTGCGCGGCGGCCAGCTTGGATTTAAAAATGATCCCAAAATTGTTCTCTGCTCCCTTGCGAACCTCGAACACGATATCCATATTGCTGAAAACATAATTGTGTGCGGCAGCCCTCTTGGATTTCAAAAATGAACACAGAATTGTTCTCTGCACCCTCGAGACCCTCGGACACGATATCCATATTGATCCCATAATTGTTCTTTGCACCCTCGAGAACCTCGGACACGATATCCATATTGCTGAAAACATAATTTTGTGCGGCGGCCATCTTGGATTTCAAAAATGATCCCAGAATCATTCTCTGTACATTCGAGAAACTCATATACGATACCCATAATGTTGTTATCATAATTTTGTGCAGTAGCGATCTACGTTTTCAAAAATGATCCCAATATCGTTCTCTGCACCCTCGAGAACCTCGGAAACCATATCCATATTGCTTGATTAATAATTTTGCGCAGCGGCCATCTTGGATTCAAAAATGATCCCAAAATTGTTCTCTGCACCCTTGAGAACCTCGGACACGATATCCATATTGCTGAAAACATAATTGTGTGCGGCAGCCCTCTTGGATTTCAAAAATGAACACAGAATTGTTCTCTGCACCATCGAGAACCTCGGACACGATATCCATATTGATCCCATAATTGTTCTTTGCACCCTCGAGAAACTCGAACACGATATCCATATTGCTGAAATCATAGTTTTTTTGCGGCGGTCATCGTGGATTTCAAAAATGATCACAAAATCGTTCTCTGCACCCTTGAGAACCTCGGATACGATATCCATATTGCTGCAAACATAATTGTGTGCTGCAGCCCTCTTGGATTTCAAAAATGATCCCAAAATCGTTTTCTGCACCCTCGAGAACCTCGGAAATCATATCCATCTTGCTGAAATCATAATTTTGCGCGGCGGCCAGCTTGGATTTAAAAATGATCCCAAAATTGTTCTCTGCTCCCTTGCGAACCTCGGACACGATATCCATATTGCTGAAAACATAATTGTGTGCGGCAGCCCCGCTTGGATTTCAAAAATGAACACAGAATTGTTCTCTGCACCCTCGAGACCCTCGGACACGATATCCATATTGATCCCATAATTGTACTTTGCACCCTCGAGAACCTCGGACACGATATCCATATTGCTGAAATCATAGTTTTTTTGCGGCGGTCATCGTGGATTTCAAAAATGATCACAAAATCGTTCTCTGCACCCTGGAGAACCTCGGATACGATATCCATATTGCTGCAAAAAAATTGTGTGCTGCAGCCCTCTTGGATTTCAAAAATGATCCCAAAATCGTTTTCTGCACCCTCGAGAACCTCGGAAACCATATCCATCTTGCTGAAATCATAATTTTGCGCGGCGGCCAGCTTGGATTTAAAAATGATCACAAAATTGTTCTCTGCTCCCTTGCGAACCTCGGACACGATATCCATATTGCTGAAAACATAATTGTGTGCGGCAGCCCTCTTGGATTTCAAAAATGAACACAGAATTGTTCTCTGCACCCTCGAGACCCTCGGACACGATATCCATATTGATCCCATAATTGTTCTTTGCACCCTCGAGAAACTTGAACACGATATCCATATTGCTGAAATCATAGTTTTTTTGCGGCGGTCATCGTGGATTTCAAAAATGATCACAAAATCGTTCTCTGCACCCTTGAGAACCTCGGATACGATATCCATATTGCTGCAAACATAATTGTGTGCTGCAGCCCTCTTGGATTTCAAATATGATCCCAAAATCGTTTTCTGCACCCTTGAGAACCTCGGAAACCATATCCATCTTGCTGAAATCATAATTATGCGCGGCGGCCAGCTTGGATTTCAAAAATGAACACAGAATTGTTCTCTGCACCCTCGAGACCCTCGGACACGATATCCATATTGATCCCATAATTGTACTTTGCACCCTCGAGAACCTCGGACACGATATCCATATTGCTGAAAACATAATTTTGTGCGGCGGCCATCTTGGATTTCAAAAATGATCCCAGAAGCATTCTCTGCACATTCGAGAAACTCATATACGATACCCATAATGTTGTTATCATAATTTTGTGCGGTGGACATCTTCGTTATCAAAAATGATGCCAATATCGTTATCTGCACACTCGAGAACCTCGGACACGATATCCATATTGCTGAAAACATAATTTTGTGCGGCGGCCATCTTGGATTTCAAAAATGATCCCAGAAGCATTCTCTGCACATTCGAGAAACTCATATACGATACCCATAATGTTGTTATCATAATTTTGTGCGGTGGCCATCTTCGTTTACAAAAATGATCCCAATATCGTTCTCTGCATCCTCGAGAACCTTGGAAACCATATCCATATTGCTGAAACCTAATTTTGCGCGGCGGCCATCTTGGTTAAAAAATGATCACAAAATTGTTCTCTGCACCCTCGAAAACCTCGGATACGATACCCATAAAGTTGTACTCATAATTTTTTGCGGTGGACATCTTCGTTATCAAAAATGATGCCAATATCGGTATCTGCACCCTCGAGAACCTCGGACACGATATCCATATTGCTGAAAACATAATTTTGTGCGGCGGCCATCTTGGATTTCAAAAATGATCCCTGAATCATTCTCTGCACATTCGAGAACCTCTGATACGATACCCATAATGTTGTTATCATAATTTTGTGCGGTGGCCATCTTCGTTTTCAAAAATGATCCCAATATCGTTCTCTGCACCCTCGAGAACCTCGGACACGATATCCATATTGATCCCATAAATGTTCTTTGCACCCTCGAGAACCTCGGACACTATAACCATATTGCTGAAATCATAATTTTACGCGGCGGCCATCTTGGATTTCAAAAATGATCACAAAATCGTTCTCTGCACCTTCGAGGACCTCGGACACGATATCCATATTGCTGAAATTATAGTTTTGTGCGGCGTCCATCTTGGATTTCAAAAATGATGCCAGAATCATTCTCTGCACCTTCGAGAACCTCTGATACGATACCCATAATGTTGTTATCATAATTTTGTGCGGTGGCCATCTTCGTTTTCAAAAATGATCCCAATATCGTTCTCTGCACCCTCGAGAACCTCGGACACGATATCCATATTGCTTGATAAATAATTTTGCGCAGCGGCCAATCTTGGATTTAAAAATGATCCCAATATCGTTCTCTGCACCCTCGAGAACCTCGGAAACCATATCCATATTGCTTAAATCATAATTTTGCGCGGCGGCCATCTTGGATTTAAAAATGATCACAAAATTGTTCTCTGCACTTTCGAGAACCTCGGACACGATGTCCATATTGCTGAATACATAATTGTGTATGGCGGCTATCTTGGATTTAAAAATGATCCCAAAATTGTTCTCTGCACCCTCGAAAACCTCGGATACGATACCCATAAAGTTGTACTCATAATTTTTTGCGGTGGCCATCTTCGTTTTCAAAAATGATGCCAGCATCATTCTCTGCACCCTCGAGAACCTCGGACACGATATCCATATTGCTGAATACATAATTGTGTGTGGCGGCCCTCTTGGATTTCAAAAATGAAAACAGAATTGTTCTCTGCACCCTCAAGAACCTCGGACACGATATCCATATTGATCCCATAATTGTTCTTTGCAACCTAAAGAACCTCGGACACGAAATCCATATTGTTGAAATCATAGTTTTTTTACGGCGGCCATCTTGGATTTCAAAAATGATCACAAAATCGTTCTCTGCACCTTCCAGGACCTCGGACACGATATCCATATTGCTGAAATTATAGTTTTGTGCGGCGGCCATCTTGGATTTCAAAAATGATCCCAGAATCATTCTCTGCACCTTCGAGAACCTCTGATACGATACCCATAATGTTGTTATCATAATTTTGTGCGGTGGCCATCTTCGTTTTCAAAAATGATCCCAATATCGTTCTCTGCACCCTCGAGAACCTCGGAAACCATATCCATATTGCTTGATTAATAATTTTGCGCAGCGGCCATCTTGGATTTAAAAATGATCCCAAAATTGTTCTCTGCACCCTTGAGAACCTCGGACACGATATCCATATTGCTGAAAACATAATTGTGTGCGGCAGCCCTCTTGGATTTCAAAAATGAACACAGAATTGTTCTCTGCACCCTCGAGAACCTCGGACACGATATCCATATTGATCCCATAATTGTTCTTTGCACCTACGAGAACCTTGGTCACGATATCCATATTGCTGAAAACATAATTGTGTGCGGCAGCCCTCTTGGATTTCAAAAATGAACACAGAATTGTTCTCTGCACCCTCGAGACCCTCGGACACGATATCCATATTGATCCCATAATTGTACTTTGCACCCTCGAAACCTGGACATCTTCGTTATCAAAAATGATGCCAATATCGTTATCTGCACCCTCGAGAACCTCGGACACGATATCCATATTGCTGAAAACATAATTTTGTGCGGCAGCCATCTTGGATTTCAAAAATGATCCCAGAATCATTATCTGCACATTCGAGAAACTCATATACGATACCCATAATGTTGTTATCATAATTTTGTGCGGTGGCCATCTTCGTTTACAAAAATGATCCCAATATCGTTCTCTGCATCCTCTAAAACCTTGGAAACCATATCCATATTGCTGAAACCTAATTTTGCGCGGCGGCCATCTTGGTTTAAAAATGATCACAAAATTATTCTCTGCACCCTCGAAAACCTCGGATACGATACCCATAAAGTTGTACTCATAATTTTTTGCGGTGGACATCTTCGTTATCAAAAATGATGCCAATATCGGTATCTGCACCCTCGAGAACCTCGGACACGATATCCATATTGCTGAAAACATAATTTTGTGCGGCGGCCATCTTGGATTTCAAAAATGATCCCAGAATCATTCTCTGCACATTCGAGAAACTCATATACGATACCCATAATGTTGTTATCATAATTTTGTGCAGTAGCGATCTACGTTTTCAAAAATGATCCCAATATCGTTCTCTGCACCCTCGAGAACCTCGGAAACCATATCCATATTGCTTGATTAATAATTTTGCGCAGCGGCCATCTTGGATTTCAAAAATGATCCCAAAATTGTTCTCTGCACCCTTGAGAACCTCGGACACGATATCCATATTGCTGAAAACATAATTGTGTGCGGCAGCCCTCTTGGATTTCAAAAATGAACACAGAATTGTTCTCTGCACCATCGAGAACCTCGGACACGATATCCATATTGATCCCATAATTGTTCTTTGCACCCTCGAGAAACTCGAACACGATATCCATATTGCTGAAATCATAGTTTTTTTGCGGCGGTCATCGTGGATTTCAAAAATGATCACAAAATCGTTCTCTGCACCCTTGAGAACCTCGGATACGATATCCATATTGCTGCAAACATAATTGTGTGCTGCAGCCCTCTTGGATTTCAAAAATGATCCCAAAATCGTTTTCTGCACCCTCGAGAACCTCGGAAACCATATCCATATTGCTGAAATCATAATTTTGCGCGGCAGCCCTCTTGGATTTCAAAAATGAACACAGAATTGTTCTCTGCACCCTCGAGACCCTCGGACACGATATCCATATTGATCCCATAATTGTTCTTTGCACCCTCGAGAACCTCGGACACGATATCCATTTTGCTGAAAACATAATTTTGTGCGGCGGCCATCTTGGATTTCAAAAATGATCCCAGAATCATTCTCTGCACATTCGAGAAACTCATATACGATACCCATAATGTTGTTATCATAATTTTGTGCGGTAGCGATCTTCGTTTTCAAAAATGATGCCAATATCGTTCTCTGCACCCTCGAGAACCTCGGACACGATATCCATATTGCTGAAAACATAATTGTGTGCGGCAGCCCTCTTGGATTTCAAAAATGAACACAGAATTGTTCTCTGCACCCTCGAGAACCTCGGACACGATATCCATATTGATCCCATAATTGTTCTTTGCACCCTCGAGAACCTTGAACACGATATCCATATTGCTGAAATCATAGTTTTTTTGCGGCGGTCATCGTGGATTTCAAAAATGATCACAAAATCGTTCTCTGCACCCTTGAGAACCTCGGATACGATATCCATATTGCTGCAAACATAATTGTGTGCTGCAGCCCTCTTGGATTTCAAATATGATCCCAAAATCGTTTTCTGCACCCTCGAGAACCTCGGAAACCATATCCATCTTGCTGAAATCATAATTATGCGCGGCGGCCAGCTTGGATTTCAAAAATGAACACAGAATTGTTCTCTGCACCCTCGAGACCCTCGGACACGATATCCATATTGATCCCATAAATGTTCTTTGCACCCTCGAGAACCTCGGACACGATATCCATATTGCTGAAAACATAATTTTACGCGGCGGCCATCTTGGATTTCAAAAATGATCCCAGTATCATTCTCTGCACATTCGAGAAACTCATATACGATACCCATAATGTTGTTATCATAATTTTGTGCAGTAGCGATCTACGTTTTCAAAAATGATCCCAATATCGTTCTCTGCAACCTCGAGAACCTCGGAAACCATATCCATATTGCTTGATTAATAATTTTGCGCAGCGGCCATCTTGGATTTAAAAATGATCCCAAAATTGTTCTCTGCTCCCTTGCGAACCTCGGACACGATATCCATATTGCTGAAAACATAATTGTGTGCGGCAGCCCTCTTGGATTTCAAAAATGAACACAGAATTGTTCTCTGCACCCTCGAGACCCTCGGACACGATATCCATATTGATCCCATAATTGTACTTTGCACCCTCGAGAACCTCGGACACGATGACCGCCGCAAAAAAACTATGATTTCAGCAATATGGATATCGTGTTCGAGTTTCTCGAGGGTGCAAAGAACAATTATGGGATCAATATGGATATCGTGTCCGAGGTTCTCGATGGTGCAGAGAACAATTCTGTGTTCATTTTTGAAATCCAAGAGGGCTGCCGCACACAATTATGTTTTCAGCAATATGGATATCGTGTCCGAGGTTCTCAAGGGTGCAGAGAACAATTTTGGGATCATTTTTGAATCCAAGATGGCCGCTGCGCAAAATTATTAATCAAGCAATATGGATATGGTTTCCGAGGTTCTCGAGGGTGCAGAGAACGATATTGGGATCATTTTTGAAAACGTAGATCGCTACTGCACAAAATTATGATAACAACATTATGGGTATCGTATATGAGTTTCTTGAATGTGCAGAGAATGATTCTGGGATCATTTTTGAAATCCAAGATGGCCGCCGCACAAAATTATGTTTTCAGCAATATGGATATCGTGTCCGAGGTTCTCGAGGGTGCAGATACCGATATTGGCATCATTTTTGATAACGAAGATGTCCACCGCAAAAAATTATGAGTACAACTTTATGGGTATCGTATCCGAGGTTGTCGAGGGTGCAGAGAATAATTTTGTGATCATTTTTAAACCAAGATGGCCGCCGCGCAAAATTAGGTTTCAGCAATATGGATATGGTTTCCAAGGTTTTAGAGGATGCAGAGAACGATATTGGGATCATTTTTGTAAACGAAGATGGCCACCGCACAAAATTATGATAACAACATTATGGGTATCGTATATGAGTTTCTCGAATGTGCAGAGAATGCTTCTGGGATCATTTTTGAAATCCAAGATGGCCGCCGCACAAAATTATGTTTTCAGCAATATGGATATCGTGTCCGAGGTTCTCGAGGGTGCAGATAACGAAATTGGCATCATTTTTGATACCGAAGATGTCCAGGTTTCGAGGGTGCAAAGTTTAATTATGGGATCAATATGGATATCGTGTCCGAGGGTCTCGAGGGTGCAGAGAACAATTCTGTGTTCATTTTTGAAATCCAAGAGGGCTGCCGCACACAATTATGTTTTCAGCAATATGGATATCGTGTCCGAGTTTCGCGAGGGTGCAAAGAACAATTATGGGATCAATATGGATATCGTGTCCGAGGTTCTCGAGGGTGCAGAGAACAATTCTGTGTTCATTTTTGAAATCCAAGAGGGCTGCCGCACACAATTATGTTTTCAGCAATATGGATATCGTGTCCGAGGTTCTCAAGGGTGCAGAGAACAATTTTGGGATCATTTTTAAATCCAAGATGGCCGCTGCGCAAAATTATTAATCAAGCAATATGGATATGGTTTCTGAGGTTCTCGAGGGTGCAGAGAACGATATTGGGATCATTTTTGAAAACGAAGATGGCCACCGCACAAAATTATGATAACAACATTATGGGTATCGTATCAGAGGTTCTCGAAGGTGCAGAGAATGATTCTGGGATCATTTTTGAAATCCAAGATGGACGCCGCACAAAACTATAATTTCAGCAATATGGATATCGTGTCCGAGGTCCTGGAAGGTGCAGAGAACGATTTTGTGATCATTTTAGAAATCCAAGATGGCCGCCGTAAAAAAACTATGATTTCAACAATATGGATTTCGTGTCCGAGGTTCTTTAGGTTGCAAAGAACAATTATGGGATCAATATGGATATCGTGTCCGAGGTTCTCGAGGGTGCAGAGAACAATTCTGTTTTCATTTTTGAAATCCAAGAGGGCCGCCACACACAATTATGTATTCAGCAATATGGATATCTTGTCCGAGGTTCTCGAGGGTGCAGAGAACGATATTGGCAACATTTTTGAAAACGAAGATGGCCACCGCAAAAAATTATGAGTACAACTTTATGGGTATCGTATCCGAGGTTTTCGAGGGTGCAGAGAACGATTTTGTGATCATTTTTGAAATCCAAGATGGCCGCCATACACAATTATGTATTCAGCAATATGGACATCGTGTCCGAGGTTCTCAAGAGTGCAGAGAACAATTTTGGGATCATTTTTAAATCCAAGATGGCCGCCGCGCAAAATTATGATTTCAGCAATATTGATATGGTTTCCGAGGTTCTCGAGGGTGCAGAGAACGATTTTGGGATCATTTTTAAATCCAAGATTGGCCGCTGCGCAAAATTATTTATCAAGCAATATGGATATGGTTTCCGAGGTTCTCGAGGGTGCAGAGAACGATTTTGGGATAATTTTTGAAAACGAAGATGGCCACCGCACAAAATTATGATAAAAATATTATGGGTATCGTATCAGAGGTTCTCGAAGGTGCAGAGAATGATTCTGGCATCATTTTTGAAATCCAAGATGGACGCCGCACAAAACTATAATTTCAGCAATATGGATATCGTGTCCGAGGTCCTCGAAGGTGCAGAGAACGATTTTGTGATCATTTTTGAAATCCAAGATGGCCGCCGTAAAAAAACTATGATTTCAGCAATATGGATTTCGTGTCCGAGGTTCTTGAGGGTGCAAAGACCAATTATGGGATCAATATGGATATCGTGTCCGAGGTTCTCGAGGGTGCAGAGAAAAATTCTGTGTTCATTTTTGAAATCGAAGCGGGCCGCCACACACAATTATGTATTCAGCAATATGGATATCGTGTCCGAGGTTCTCAAGGGTGCAGAGAACAATTTTGGGATCATTTTTGAAAACGAAGATGGCCACCGCACAAAATTATGATAACAAAATTATGGGTATCGTATCAGAGGTTCTCGAAGGTGCAGAGACCAATTTGAGGAGCATTTTTAAATCCAAGATGGCCGCCGCGCAAAATTATGATTTCAGCAATATGGATATGGTTTCCGAGGTTCTCGAGGGTGCAGAGAACAATTCTGTGATCATTTTTGAAATCCAAGATGGCCGCCGCAAAAAAACTATGATTTCAGCAATATGGATATCGTGTCCGAGGTTCTCGAGGGTGCAGAGAACAATTCTGTGTTCATTTTTGAAATCCAAGAGGGCTGCCGCACACAATTATGTTTTCAGCAATATGGATATCGTGTCCGAGGTTCTCAAGTTCTTGGGTTCATTTTTAAATCCAAGATGGCCGCCGCGCAAAATTATGATTTCAGCAATATTGATATGGTTTCCGATGTTCTCGAGGGTGCAGAGAACGATATTGGGAACATTTTTGTAAACGAAGATGGCCACCGCACAGAATTATGATAACAACATTATGGGTATCGTATCAGAAGTTCTCGAAGGTGCAGAGAATGATTCTGGGATAAATTTTGAAATCCAAAATGGCTGCAGCACAAAATTATGTTTTAAGAAATATGGATATCGTGTCGGAGGTTCTCGAGGGTGCAGAGAACGATGTTTACATCATTTTTGAAAACAAAGATGGCCACCCCAAAAAATTATGAGTACAACTTTATGGGTATCGTATCCGAGGTTTTCGAGGGTGCAGAGACCAATTTTGGGAGCATTTTTAAATCCAAGATGGCCGCCGCGCAAAATTATGATTTCAGCAATATGGATATGGTTTCCGAGGTTCTCGAGGGTGCAGAGAACGATTTTGGGATCATTTTTGAAATCCACGATGGCCGCTGCAAAAAAACTATGATTTCAGCAATATGGATATGGTTTCCGAGGTTCTCGAGGGTGCAGAGAACGATTTTGGGATCATTTTTGAAATCCACGATGGCCGCTGCAAAAAAACTATGATTTCAGCAATATGGATATCGTGTCCGAGTTTCACGAGGGAGCAAAGAACAATTATGGGATCAATATGGATATCGTGTCCGAGGGTCTCGAGGGTGCAGAGAACAATTCTGTGTTCATTTTTGAAATCCAAGAGGGCTGCCGCACACAATTATGTTTTCAGCAATATGGATATGGTTTCCGAGGTTCTCAAGGGTGCAGAGAACGATTTTGGGATCATTTTTGAAATCCACGATGGCCGCCGCAAAAAAACTATGATTTCAGCAATATGGATATCGTGTCCGAGCTTCTCGAGGGTGCAGAGAACAGTTATGTGTTCATTTTTGAAATCCAAGAGGGCTGCCGCACACAATTATGTTTTCAGCAATATGGATATCGTGTCCGAGGTTCGCAAGGGAGCAGAGAACAATTTTGGGATCATTTTTAAATCCAAGATGGCCGCTGCGCAAAATTATTAATCAAGCAATATGGATATGGTTTCCGAGGTTCTCGAGGTTGCAGAGAACGATATTGGGATCATTTTTGAAAACGTAGATCGCTACTGCACAAAATTATGATAACAACATTATGGGTATCGTATATGAGTTTCTCGAATGTTCAGAGAATGTTTCTGGGATCATTTTTGAAATCCAAGATGGCCGCCGCACAAAATTATGTTTTCAGCAATATGGATATCGTGTCCGAGGTTCTCGAGGGTGCAGATACCGATATTGGCATCATTTTTGATAACGAAGATGTCCACCGCAAAAAATTATGAGTACAACTTTATGGGTATCGTATCCGAGGTTTTCGAGGGTGCAGAGAATAATTTTGTGATCATTTTTAAACCAAGATGGCCGCCGCGCAAAATTAGGTTTCAGCAATATGGATATGGTTTCCAAGGTTTTAGAGGATGCAGAGAACGATATTGGGATCATTTTTGTAAACGAAGATGGCCACCGCACAAAATTATGATAACAACATTATGGGTATCGTATATGAGTTTCTCGAATGTGCAGAGAATGCTTCTGGGATCATTTTTGAAATCCAAGATGGCCGCCGCACAAAATTATGATTTCAGCAATATGGATATCGTGTCCGAGGTTCTCGAGGGTGCAGATAACGATATTGGCATCATTTTTGATAACGAAGATGTCCAGGTTTCGAGGGTGCAAAGTTTAATTATGGGATCAATATGGATATCGTGTCCGAGGGTCTCGAGGGTGCAGAGAACAATTCTGTGTTCATTTTTGAAATCCAAGAGGGCTGCCGCACACAATTATGTTTTCAGCAATATGGATATCGTGACCAAGGTTCTCGTAGGTGCAAAGAACAATTATGGGATCAATATGGATATCGTGTCCGAGGTTCTCGAGGGTGCAGAGAACAATTCTGTGTTCATTTTTGAAATCCAAGAGGGCTGCCGCACACAATTATGTTTTCAGCAATATGGATATCGTGTCCGAGGTTCTCAAGGGTGCAGAGAACAATTTTGGGATCATTTTTAAATCCAAGATGGCCGCTGCGCAACATTATTAATCAAGCAATATGGATATGGTTTCCGAGGTTCTCGAGGGTGCAGAGAACGATATTGGGATCATTTTTGAAAACGAAGATGGCCACCGCACAAAATTATGATAACAACATTATGGGTATCGTATCAGAGGTTCTCGAAGGTGCAGAGAATGATTCTGGGATCATTTTTGAAATCCAAGATGGACGCCGCACAAAACTATAATTTCAGCAATATGGATATCGTGTCCGAGGTCCTGGAAGGTGCAGAGAACGATTTTGTGATCATTTTTGAAATCCAAGATGGCCGCCGTAAAAAAACTATGATTTCAACAATATGGATTTCGTGTCCGAGGTTCTTTAGGTTGCAAAGAACAATTATGGGATCAATATGGATATCGTGTCCGAGGTTCTCGAGGGTGCAGAGAACAATTCTGTTTTCATTTTTGAAATCCAAGAGGGCCGCCACACACAATTATGTATTCAGCAATATGGATATCTTGTCCGAGGTTCTCGAGGGTGCAGAGAACGATGTTGGCCTCATTTTTGAAAACTAAGATGGCCACCGCAAAAAATTATGAGTACAACTTTATGGGCATCGTATCCGAGGTTCTCGAAAGTGCAGAGAAAGATTTTGTGATCATTTTTGAAATCCAAGATGGCCGCCATACACAATTATGTATTCAGCAATATGGATATCGTGTCCGAGGTTCTCAAGAGTGCAGAGAAAGATTTTGGGATCATTTTTAAATCCAAGATGGCCGCCACGCAAAATTATGATTTAAGCAATATGGATATGGTTTCCGAGGTTCTCGAGGGTGCAGAGAACGATTTTGGGATCATTTTTAAATCCAAGATTGGCCGCCGCGCAAAATTGTGATTTAAGCAATATGGATATGGTTTCCGAGTTTCTCGAGGGTGCAGAGAACGATTTTTAGATCATTTTTGAAAACGAAGATGGCCACCGCACAAAATTATGATAACAACAATATGGGTATCGTATCAGAGGTTCTCGAAAGTGCAGAGAATGATTCTGGCATCATTTTTGAAATCCAAGATGGACGCCGCACAAAACTATAATTTCAGCAATATGGATATCGTGTCCGAGGTCCTCGAAGGTGCAGAGAACGATTTTGTGATCATTTTTGAAATCCAAGATGGCCGCCGTAAAAAAACTATGATTTCAGCAATATGGATTTCGTGTCCGAGGTTCTTGAGGGTGCAAAGACCAATTATGGGATCAATATGGATATCGTGTCCGAGGTTCTCGAGGGTGCAGAGAACAATTCTGTGTTCATTTTTGAAATCGAAGCGGGCCGCCACACACAATTATGTATTCAGCAATATGGATATCGTGTCCGAGGTTCTCAAGGGTGCAGAGAACAATTTTGGGATCATTTTTGAAAACGAAGATGGCCACCGCACAAAATTATGATAACAAAATTATGGGTATCGTATCAGAGGTTCTCGAAGGTGCAGAGACCAATTAAAGGAGCATTTTTAAATCCAAGATGGCCGCCGCGCAAAATTATGATTTCAGCAATATGGATATGGTTTCCGAGGTTCTCGAGGGTGCAGAGAACAATTCTGTGATCATTTTTGAAATCCAAGTGGGATGCCGCACACAATTATGTTTTCAGCCATATGGATATCGTGACCGAGGTTCTCGAGGGTGCAAAGAACAATTATGGGATCATTTTGAAAACAGAGATGGCCGCCGCGCAAAATTATGATTTCAGCAATATGGATATCGTGTCCGAGGTTCTCGAGGGTGCAGAGAACAATTCTGTGATCATTTTTGAAATCCAAGATGGCCGCCGCAAAAAAACTGTGATTTCAGCAATATGGATATCGTGTCCGAGGTTCTCGAGGGTGCAGAGAACAATTCTGTGTTCATTTTTGAAATCCAAGAGGGCTGCCGCACACAATTATGTTTTCAGCAATATGGATATCGTGTCCGAGGTTCTCAAGTTCTTGGGTTCATTTTTAAATCCAAGATGGCCGCCGCGCAAAATTATGATTTCAGCAATATTGATATGGTTTCCGATGTTCTCGAGGGTGCAGAGAACGATATTGGGAACATTTTTGTAAACGAAGATGGCCACCGCACAGAATTATGATAACAACATTATGGGTATCGTATCAGAAGTTCTCGAAGGTGCAGAGAATGATTCTGGGATCATTTTTGAAATCCAAAATGGCTGCCGTACAAAATTATGTTTTAAGAAATATGGATATCGTGTCGGAAGTTCTCGAGGGTGCAGAGAACGATGTTTACATCATTTTTGAAAACAAAGATGGCCACCGCAAAAAATTATGAGTACAACTTTATGGGTATCGTATCCGAGGTTTTCGAGGGTGCAGAGACCATTTTTGGGAGCATTTTTAAATCCAAGATGGCCGCCGCGTAAAATTATGATTTCAGCAATATGGATATGGTTTCCGAGGTTCTCGAGGGTGCAGAGAACGATTTTGGGATCATTTTTGAAATCCACGATGGCCGCTGCAAAAAAACTATGATTTCAGCAATATGGATATGGTTTCCGAGGTTCTCGAGGGTGCAGAGAATGATTTTGGGATCATTTTTGAAATCCACGATGGCCGCTGCAAAAAAACTATGATTTCAGCAATATGGATATCGTGTCCGAGTTTCTCGAGGGAGCAAAGAACAATTATGGGATCAATATGGATATCGTGTCCGAGGGTCTCGAGGGTGCAGAGAACAATTCTGTGTTCATTTTTGAAATCCAAGAGGGCTGCCGCACACAATTATGTTTTCAGCAATATGGATATGGTTTCCGAGGTTCTCAAGGGTGCAGAGAACGATTTTGGGATCATTTTTGAAATCCACGATGGCCGCCGCAAAAAAACTATGATTTCAGCAATATGGATATCGTGTCCGAGCTTCTCGAGGGTGCAGAGAACAGTTATGTGTTCATTTTTGAAATCCAAGAGGGCTGCCGCACACAATTATGTTTTCAGCAATATGGATATCGTGTCCGAGGTTCGCAAGGGAGCAGAGAACAATTTTGGGATCATTTTTAAATCCAAGATGGCCGCTGCGCAAAATTATTAATCAAGCAATATGGATATGGTTTCCGAGGTTCTCGAGGTTGCAGAGAACGATATTGGGATCATTTTTGAAAACGTAGATCGCTACTGCACAAAATTATGATAACAACATTATGGGTATCGTATATGAGTTTCTCGAATGTGCAGAGAATGATTCTGGGATCATTTTTGAAATCCAAGATGGCCGCCGCACAAAATTATGTTTTCAGCAATATGGATATCGTGTCCGAGGTTCTCGAGGGTGCAGATACCGATATTGGCATCATTTTTGATAACGAAGATGTCCACCGCAAAAAATTATGAGTACAACTTTATGGGTATCGTATCCGAGGTTTTCGAGGGTGCAGAGAACAATTTTGTGATCATTTTTTAACCAAGATGGCCGCCGCGCAAAATTAGGTTTCAGCAATATGGATATGGTTTCCAAGGTTTTAGAGGATGCAGAGAACGATATTGGGATAATTTTTGTAAACGAAGATGGCCACCGCACAAAATTATGATAACAACATTATGGGTATCGTATATGAGTTTCTCGAATGTGCAGAGAATGCTTCTGGGATCATTTTTGAAATCCAAGATGGCCGCCGCACAAAATTATGTTTTCAGCAATATGGATATCGTGTCCGAGGTTCTCGAGGGTGCAGATAACGATATTGGCATCATTTTTGATAACGAAGATGTCCACCGCACAAAATTATGATAACAACATTATGGGTATCGTATATGAGTTTCTCGAATGTGCAGAGAATGCTTCTGGGATCATTTTTGAAATCCAAGATGGCCGCCGCACAAAATTATGTTTTCAGCAATATGGATATCGTGTCCGAGGGTCTCGAGGGTGCAGAGAACAATTCTGTGTTCATTTTTGAAATCCAAGAGGGCTGCCGCACACAATTATGTTTTCAGCAATATGGATATGGTTTCCGAGGTTCTCAAGGGTGCAGAGAACGATTTTGGGATCATTTTTGAAATCCACGATGGCCGCCGCAAAAAAACTATGATTTCGGCAATATGGATATCGTGTCCGAGCTTCTCGAGGGTGCAGAGAACAGTTATGTGTTCATTTTTGAAATCCAAGAGGGCCGCCACACACAATTATTTATTCAGCAATATGGATATCGTGTCCGAGGTTCTCAAGGGTGCAAAGTACAATTATGGGATCAATATGGATATCGTGTCCGAGGGTCTCGAGGGTGCAGAGAACAATTCTGTGTTCATTTTTGAAATCCAAGAGGGCTGCCGCACACAATTATGTTTTCAGCAATATGGATATCGTGTCCGAGGTTCGCAAGGGAGCAGAGAACAATTTTGTGATCATTTTTAAATCCAAGCTGGCCGCCGCGCAAAATTATGATTTCAGCAAGATGGATATGGTTTCCGAGGTTCTCGAGGGTGCAGAAAACGATTTTGGGATCATTTTTGAAATCCAAGAGGGCTGCAGCACACAATTTTTTTGCAGCAATATGGATATCGTATCCGAGGTTCTCAAGGGTGCAGAGAACGATCTTGTGATCATTTTTGAAATCCACGATGACCGCCGCAAAAAAACTATGATTTCAGCAATATGGATATCGTGTCCGAGGTTCTCGAGGGTGTAAAGTACAATTATGGGATCAATATGGATATCGTGTCCGAGGGTCTCGAGGGTGCAGAGAACAATTCTGTGTTCATTTTTGAAATCCAAGAGGGCTGCCGCACACAATTATGTTTTCAGCAATATGGATATCGTGTCCGAGGTTCGCAAGGGAGCAGAGAACAATTTTGGGATCATTTTTAAATCCAAGCTGGCCGCCGCGCAAAATTATGATTTCAGCAAGATGGATAAGATTTCCGAGGTTCTCGAGGGTGCAGAAAACGATTTTGGGATCATTTTTGAAATCCAAGAGGGCTGCAGCACACAATTATGTTTGCAGCAATATGGATATCGTATCCGAGGTTCTCAAGGGTGCAGAGAACGATTTTGTGATCATTTTTGAAATCCACGATGACCGCCGCAAAAAAACTATGATTTCAGCAATATGGATATCGTGTTCGAGTTTCTCGAGGGTGCAAAGAACAATTATGGGATCAATATGTATATCGTGTCCGAGGTTTTTGAGGGTGCAGAGAACAATTCTGTGTTCATTTTTGAAATCCAAGAGGGCTGCCGCACACAATTATGTTTTCAGCAATATGGATATCGTGTCCGAGGTTCTCAAGGGTGCAGAGAACAATTTTGGGATCATTTTTGAATCCAAGTTGGCCGCTGCGCAAAATTATTAATCAAGCAATATGGATATGGTTTCCGAGGTTCTCGAGGGTGCAGAGAACGATATTGGGATCATTTTTGAAAACGTAGATCGCTACTGCACAAAATTATGATAACAACATTATGGGTATCGTATATGAGTTTCTCGAATGTACAGAGAATGATTCTGGGATCATTTTTGAAATCCAAGATGGCCGCCGCACAAAATTATGTTTTCAGCAATATGGATATCGTGTCCGAGGTTCTCGAGGGTGCAAAGTACAATTATGGGATCAATATGGATATCGTGTCCGAGGGTCTCGAGGGTGCAGAGAACAATTCTGTGTTCATTTTTGAAATCCAAGAGGGCTGCCGCACACAATTATGTTTTCAGCAATATGGATATCGTGTCCGAGGTTCGCAAGGGAGCAGAGAACAATTTTGGGATCATTTTTAAATCCAAGCTGGCCGCCGCGCAAAATTATGATTTCAGCAAGATGGATAAGATTTCCGAGGTTCTCGAGGGTGCAGAAAACGATTTTGGGATCATTTTTGAAATCCAAGAGGGCTGCAGCACACAATTATGTTTGCAGCAATATGGATATCGTATCCGAGGTTCTCAAGGGTGCAGAGAACGATTTTGTGATCATTTTTGAAATCCACGATGACCGCCGCAAAAAAACTATGATTTCAGCAATATGGATATCGTGTTCGAGTTTCTCGAGGGTGCAAAGAACAATTATGGGATCAATATGGATATCGTGTCCGAGGTTCTCGAGGGTGCAGAGAACAATTCTGTGTTCATTTTTGAAATCCAAGAGGGCTGCCGCACACAATTATGTTTTCAGCAATATGGATATCGTGTCCGAGGTTCTCAAGGGTGCAGAGAACAATTTTGGGATCATTTTTGAATCCAAGTTGGCCGCTGCGCAAAATTATTAATCAAGCAATATGGATATGGTTTCCGAGGTTCTGGAGGGTGCAGAGAACGATATTGGGATCATTTTTGAAAACGTAGATCGCTACTGCACAAAATTATGATAACAACATTATGGGTATCGTATCAGAGGTTCTCGAAGGTGCAAAGAATGATTCTGGGATCATTTTTGAAATCCAAGATGGACGCCGCACAAAACTACAACTTCAGCAATATGGATTTCGTGTCCGAGGTTCTCGAGGGTGCAAAGAACAATTATGGGATCAATATGGATATCGTGTCCGAGGTTCTCGAGGGTGCAGAGAACAATTATGTGTTCATTTTTGAAATCCAAGAGGGCCGCCATACACAATTATGTATTCAGCAATATGGATATCGTGTCCGAGGTTCTCAAGGGTGCAGAGAAGAATTTTGGGATCATTTTAAAATCCAAGCTGGCCGCCGCGCAAAATTATGATTTCAGCAATATGGATATGGTTTCCGAGGTTTTCGAGGGTGCAGAGAAGGATTTTGGGATCATTTTTGAAATCCAAGAGGGCTGCAGCACACAATTATGTTTGCAGCAATATGGATATCGTGTCCGAGGTTCTCAAGGGTGCAGAGAAGGATTTTGTGATCATTTTTGAAATCCAAGAGGGCTGCCGCACACAATTATGTTTTCAGCAATATGGATATCGTGTCCGAGGTTCTCAAGGGTGCAGAGAACAATTTTGGGATCATTTTTAAATCCAAGATGGCCGCTGCGTAAAATTATTAATCAAGCAATATGGATATGGTTTCTGAGGTTCTCGAGGATGCAGAGAACGATATTGGGATTATTTTTGAAAACGAAGATGGCCACCGCACAAAATTATGATAACAACATAATGGGTATCGTATCAGAGGTTCTCGAAAGTGCAGAGAATGATTCTGGGATCATTTTTGAAATCCAAGATGGACGCCGCACAAAACTATAATTTCAGCAATATGGATATCGTGTCCGAGGTCCTCGAAGGTGCAGAGAACGATTTTGTGATCATTTTTGAAATCCAAGATGGCCGCCGTACAAAAACTATGATTTCAGCAACATGGATTTCGTGTCCGAGGTTCTTGAGGTTGCAAAGAACAATTATGGGATCAATATGGATATCGTGTCCGAGGTTCTCGAGGGTGCAGAGAACAATTCTGTGTTCATTTTTGAAATCCAAGAGGGCCGCCACACACAATTATGTATTCAGCAATATGGATATCGTGTCCGAGGTTCTCGAGGGTGCAGAGAACGATGTTGGCATCATTTTTGAAAACGAAGATGGCCACCGCAAAAAATTATGAGTACAACTTTATGGGTATCGTATCCGAGGTTTTCGAGGGTGCAGAGAACGATTTTGGGATCATTTTTGAAATCCAAGATGGCCGCCATACACAATTATGTATTCAGCAATATGGATATCGTGTCCGAGGTTCTCAAGGGTGCAGAGAAGAATTTTGGGATCATTTTTAAATCCAAGATGGCCGCCGCGCAAAATTATGATTTCAGCAATATGGATATGGTTACCGAGGATCTCGAGGGTGCAGAGAACGATTTTGGGATCATTTTTAAATCCAAGATTGGCCGCTGCGCAAAATTAATAATCAAGCAATATGGATATGGTTTCGGAGGTTCTCGAGGGTGCAGAGAACGATATTGGGATCATTTTTGAAAACGAAGATGGCCACCGCACAAAATTATGATAACAACATTATGGGTATCGTATCAGAGGTTCTCGAAGGTGCAGAGAATGATTCTGGGATCATTTTTGAAATCCAAGATGGCCGCCGCACAAAACTATAATTTCAGCAATATGGATATCGTGTCCGAGGTGTTCAAAGGTGCAGAGAACGATTTTGTGATCATTTTTGAAATCCAAGATGGCCGCCGCAAAAAAACTATGATTTCAGCAATATGGATATCGTGTCCGAGGTTCTCGAGGGTGCAGAGAACAATTCTGGGATCATTTTTGAAATCCAAGCGGGCCGCCACACACAATTATGTATTCAGCAATATGGATATCGTGTCCGAGGTTCTCAAGGGTGCAGAGAACAATTTTGGGATCATTTTTGAGAACGAAGATGGCCACCGCACAAAATTATGATAACAAAATTATGGGTATCGTATCAGAGGTTCTCAAAGGTGCAGAGACCAATTTTAGGAGCATTTTTTAATCCAAGATGGCCGCCGCGCAAAATTATGATTTCAGCAATATGGATATGGTTTCCGAGGTTCTCGAGGGTGCAGAGAACAATTCTGTGATCATTTTTGAAATCCAAGAGGGCTGCCGCACACAATTATGTTTTCAGCAATATGGATATCGTGACCGAGGTTCTCGAGGGTGCAAAGAACAATTATGGGATCATTTTTAAATCAGAGATGGCCGCCGCGCAAAGTTATGATTTCAGCAATATGGATATCGTGTCCGAGGTTCTCGAGGGTGCAGAGAACAATTCTGTGATCAATTTTGAAATCCAAGATGGCCGCCGCAAAAAAACTGTGATTTCAGCAATATGGATATCGTGTCCGAGGTTCTCGAGGGTGCAGAGAACAATTCTGTGTTTATTTTTGAAATCCAAGAGGGCTGCCGCACACAATTATGTTTTCAGCAATATGGATATCGTGTCCGAGGTTCTCAAGGGTGCAGAGAACAATTTTGGGATCATTTTTAAATCCAAGAAGGCCGCCGCGCAAAATTATGATTTCAGCAATATGGATATGGTTTCCGAGGTTCTCGAGGGTGCAGAGAACGATATTGGGAACATTTTTGTAAACGAAGATGGCCACCGCTCAGAATTATGATAACAACATTATGGGTATCGTATCAGAAGTTCTCGAAGGTGCAGAGAATAATTCTGGGATCATTTTTGAAATCCAAAATGGCTGACGTACAAAATTATGTTTTCAGAAATATGGATATCGTGTCGGAGGTTCTCGAGGGTGCAGAGAACGATGTTGGCATCATTTTTGAAAACAAAGATGGCCACCGCAAAAAATTATGAGTACAACTTTATGGGTATCGTATCCGAGGATTTCGAGGGTGCAGAGACCAATTTTGGGAGCATTTTTAAATCCAAGATGGCCGCCGCGCAAAATTATGATTTGAGCAATATGGATATGGTTTCCGAGGTTCTCGAGGATGCAGAGAACCATATTGGGATCATTTTTGTAAACAAAGATGGCCACCGCACAAAATTAGGATAACAACATTATGGGTATCGTATCAGAGGTTCTCGAAGGTGCAGAGAATGATTCTGGGATCATTTTTGAAATCCAAGATGGACGCCGCACAAAACTACAACTTCAGCAATATGGATATCGTGTCCGAGGTCCTCGAAGGTGCAGAGAACGATTTTGTGATCATTTTTGAAATCCAAGATGGCCGCCGCAAAAAGACTATGATTTCAGCAATATGGATATCGTGTCCGAGGTTCTCGAGGGTGCAGAGAACAATTCTGTGTTCATTTTTGAAATCCAAGAGGGCTGCCGCACACAATTATGTTTTCAGCAATATGGATATCGTGTCCGAGGTTCTCAAGTTCTTGGGTTCATTTTTAAATCCAAGATGGCCGCCGCGCAAAATTATGATTTCAGCAATATTGATATGGTTTCCGATGTTCTCGAGGGTGCAGAGAACGATATTGGGAACATTTTTGTAAACGAAGATGGCCACCGCACAGAATTATGATAACAACATTATGGGTATCGTATCAGAAGTTCTCGAAGGTGCAGAGAATGATTCTGGGATCATTTTTGAAATCCAAAATGGCTGCCGTACAAAATTATGTTTTAAGAAATATGGATATCGTGTCGGAGGTTCTCGAGGGTGCAGAGAACGATGTTTACATCATTTTTGAAAACAAAGATGGCCACCGCAAAAAATTATGAGTACAACTTTATGGGTATCGTATCCGAGGTTTTCGAGGGTGCAGAGACCATTTTTGGGAGCATTTTTAAATCCAAGATGGCCGCCGCGTAAAATTATGATTTCAGCAATATGGATATGGTTTCCGAGGTTCTCGAGGGTGCAGAGAACGATTTTGGGATCATTTTTGAAATCCACGATGGCCGCTGCAAAAAAACTATGATTTCAGCAATATGGATATGGTTTCCGAGGTTCTCGAGGGTGCAGAGAACGATTTTGGGATCATTTTTGAAATCCACGATGGCCGCTGCAAAAAAACTATGATTTCAGCAATATGGATATCGTGTCCGAGGTTCTTGAGGGTGCAAAGACCAATTATGGGATCAATATGGATATCGTGTCCGAGGTTCTCGAGGGTGCAGAGAACAATTCTGTGTTCATTTTTGAAATCGAAGCGGGCCGCCACACACAATTATGTATTCAGCAATATGGATATTGTGTCCGAGGTTCTCAAGGGTGCAGAGAACAATTTTGGGATCATTTTTGAAAACGAAGATGGCCACCGCACAAAATTATGATAACAAAATTATGGGTATCGTATCAGAGGTTCTCGAAGGTGCAGAGACCAATTTAAGGAGCATTTTTAAATCCAAGATGGCCGCCGCGCAAAATTATGATTTCAGCAATATGGATATGGTTTCCGAGGTTCTCGAGGGTGCAGAGAACAATTCTGTGATCATTTTTGAAATCCAAGTGGGATGCCGCACACAATTATGTTTTCAGCCATATGGATATCGTGACCGAGGTTCTCGAGGGTGCAAAGAACAATTATGGGATCATTTTTAAATCAGAGATGGCCGCCGCGCAAAATTATGATTTCAGCAATATGGATATCGTGTCCGAGGTTCTCGAGGGTGCAGAGAACAATTCTGTGATCATTTTTGAAATCCAAGATGGCCGCCGCAAAAAAACTGTGATTTCAGCAATATGGATATCGTGTCCGAGGTTCTCGAGGGTGCAGAGAACAATTCTGTGTTCATTTTTGAAATCCAAGAGGGCTGCCGCACACAATTATGTTTTCAGCAATATGGATATCGTGTCCGAGGTTCTCAAGTTCTTGGGTTCATTTTTAAATCCAAGATGGCCGCCGCGCAAAATTATGATTTCAGCAATATTGATATGGTTTCCGATGTTCTCGAGGGTGCAGAGAACGATATTGGGAACATTTTTGTAAACGAAGATGGCCACCGCACAGAATTATGATAACAACATTATGGGTATCGTATCAGAAGTTCTCGAAGGTGCAGAGAATGATTCTGGGATCATTTTTGAAATCCAAAATGGCTGCCGTACAAAATTATGTTTTAAGAAATATGGATATCGTGTCGGAAGTTCTCGAGGGTGCAGAGAACGATGTTTACATCATTTTTGAAAACAAAGATGGCCACCGCAAAAAATTATGAGTACAACTTTATGGGTATCGTATCCGAGGTTTTCGAGGGTGCAGAGACCATTTTTGGGAGCATTTTTAAATCCAAGATGGCCGCCGCGTAAAATTATGATTTCAGCAATATGGATATGGTTTCCGAGGTTCTCGAGGGTGCAGAGAACGATTTTGGGATCATTTTTGAAATCCACGATGGCCGCTGCAAAAAAACTATGATTTCAGCAATATGGATATGGTTTCCGAGGTTCTCGAGGGTGCAGAGAACGATTTTGGGATCATTTTTGAAATCCACGATGGCCGCTGCAAAAAAACTATGATTTCAGCAATATGGATATCGTGTCCGAGTGTCTCGAGGGAGCAAAGAACAATTATGGGATCAATATGGATATCGTGTCCGAGGGTCTCGAGGGTGCAGAGAACAATTCTGTGTTCATTTTTGAAATCCAAGAGGGCTGCCGCACACAATTATGTTTTCAGCAATATGGATATGGTTTCCGAGGTTCTCAAGGGTGCAGAGAACGATTTTGGGATCATTTTTGAAATCCACGATGGCCGCCGCAAAAAAACTATGATTTCAGCAATATGGATATCGTGTCCGAGCTTCTCGAGGGTGCAGAGAACAGTTATGTGTTCATTTTTGAAATCCAAGAGGGCTGCCGCACACAATTATGTTTTCAGCAATATGGATATCGTGTCCGAGGTTCGCAAGGGAGCAGAGAACAATTTTGGGATCATTTTTAAATCCAAGATGGCCGCTGCGCAAAATTATTAATCAAGCAATATGGATATGGTTTCCGAGGTTCTCGAGGTTGCAGAGAACGATATTGGGATCATTTTTGAAAACGTAGATCGCTACTGCACAAAATTATGATAACAACATTATGGGTATCGTATATGAGTTTCTCGAATGTGCAGAGAATGATTCTGGGATCATTTTTGAAATCCAAGATGGCCGCCGCACAAAATTATGTTTTCAGCAATATGGATATCGTGTCCGAGGTTCTCGAGGGTGCAGATACCGATATTGGCATCATTTTTGATAACGAAGATGTCCACCGCAAAAAATTATGAGTACAACTTTATGGGTATCGTATCCGAGGTTTTCGAGGGTGCAGAGAACAATTTTGTGATCATTTTTTAACCAAGATGGCCGCCGCGCAAAATTAGGTTTCAGCAATATGGATATGGTTTCCAAGGTTTTAGAGGATGCAGAGAACGATATTGGGATAATTTTTGTAAACGAAGATGGCCACCGCACAAAATTATGATAACAACATTATGGGTATCGTATATGAGTTTCTCGAATGTGCAGAGAATGCTTCTGGGATCATTTTTGAAATCCAAGATGGCCGCCGCACAAAATTATGTTTTCAGCAATATGGATATCGTGTCCGAGGTTCTCGAGGGTGCAGATAACGATATTGGCATCATTTTTGATAACGAAGATGTCCACCGCACAAAATTATGATAACAACATTATGGGTATCGTATATGAGTTTCTCGAATGTGCAGAGAATGCTTCTGGGATCATTTTTGAAATCCAAGATGGCCGCCGCACAAAATTATGTTTTCAGCAATATGGATATCGTGTCCGAGGGTCTCGAGGGTGCAGAGAACAATTCTGTGTTCATTTTTGAAATCCAAGAGGGCTGCCGCACACAATTATGTTTTCAGCAATATGGATATGGTTTCCGAGGTTCTCAAGGGTGCAGAGAACGATTTTGGGATCATTTTTGAAATCCACGATGGCCGCCGCAAAAAAACTATGATTTCGGCAATATGGATATCGTGTCCGAGCTTCTCGAGGGTGCAGAGAACAGTTATGTGTTCATTTTTGAAATCCAAGAGGGCCGCCACACACAATTATTTATTCAGCAATATGGATATCGTGTCCGAGGTTCTCAAGGGTGCAAAGTACAATTATGGGATCAATATGGATATCGTGTCCGAGGGTCTCGAGGGTGCAGAGAACAATTCTGTGTTCATTTTTGAAATCCAAGAGGGCTGCCGCACACAATTATGTTTTCAGCAATATGGATATCGTGTCCGAGGTTCGCAAGGGAGCAGAGAACAATTTTGTGATCATTTTTAAATCCAAGCTGGCCGCCGCGCAAAATTATGATTTCAGCAAGATGGATATGGTTTCCGAGGTTCTCGAGGGTGCAGAAAACGATTTTGGGATCATTTTTGAAATCCAAGAGGGCTGCAGCACACAATTTTTTTGCAGCAATATGGATATCGTATCCGAGGTTCTCAAGGGTGCAGAGAACGATCTTGTGATCATTTTTGAAATCCACGATGACCGCCGCAAAAAAACTATGATTTCAGCAATATGGATATCGTGTCCGAGGTTCTCGAGGGTGTAAAGTACAATTATGGGATCAATATGGATATCGTGTCCGAGGGTCTCGAGGGTGCAGAGAACAATTCTGTGTTCATTTTTGAAATCCAAGAGGGCTGCCGCACACAATTATGTTTTCAGCAATATGGATATCGTGTCCGAGGTTCGCAAGGGAGCAGAGAACAATTTTGGGATCATTTTTAAATCCAAGCTGGCCGCCGCGCAAAATTATGATTTCAGCAAGATGGATAAGATTTCCGAGGTTCTCGAGGGTGCAGAAAACGATTTTGGGATCATTTTTGAAATCCAAGAGGGCTGCAGCACACAATTATGTTTGCAGCAATATGGATATCGTATCCGAGGTTCTCAAGGGTGCAGAGAACGATTTTGTGATCATTTTTGAAATCCACGATGACCGCCGCAAAAAAACTATGATTTCAGCAATATGGATATCGTGTTCGAGTTTCTCGAGGGTGCAAAGAACAATTATGGGATCAATATGTATATCGTGTCCGAGGTTTTTGAGGGTGCAGAGAACAATTCTGTGTTCATTTTTGAAATCCAAGAGGGCTGCCGCACACAATTATGTTTTCAGCAATATGGATATCGTGTCCGAGGTTCTCAAGGGTGCAGAGAACAATTTTGGGATCATTTTTGAATCCAAGTTGGCCGCTGCGCAAAATTATTAATCAAGCAATATGGATATGGTTTCCGAGGTTCTCGAGGGTGCAGAGAACGATATTGGGATCATTTTTGAAAACGTAGATCGCTACTGCACAAAATTATGATAACAACATTATGGGTATCGTATATGAGTTTCTCGAATGTACAGAGAATGATTCTGGGATCATTTTTGAAATCCAAGATGGCCGCCGCACAAAATTATGTTTTCAGCAATATGGATATCGTGTCCGAGGTTCTCGAGGGTGCAAAGTACAATTATGGGATCAATATGGATATCGTGTCCGAGGGTCTCGAGGGTGCAGAGAACAATTCTGTGTTCATTTTTGAAATCCAAGAGGGCTGCCGCACACAATTATGTTTTCAGCAATATGGATATCGTGTCCGAGGTTCGCAAGGGAGCAGAGAACAATTTTGGGATCATTTTTAAATCCAAGCTGGCCGCCGCGCAAAATTATGATTTCAGCAAGATGGATAAGATTTCCGAGGTTCTCGAGGGTGCAGAAAACGATTTTGGGATCATTTTTGAAATCCAAGAGGGCTGCAGCACACAATTATGTTTGCAGCAATATGGATATCGTATCCGAGGTTCTCAAGGGTGCAGAGAACGATTTTGTGATCATTTTTGAAATCCACGATGACCGCCGCAAAAAAACTATGATTTCAGCAATATGGATATCGTGTTCGAGTTTCTCGAGGGTGCAAAGAACAATTATGGGATCAATATGGATATCGTGTCCGAGGTTTTCGAGGGTGCAGAGAACAATTCTGTGTTCATTTTTGAAATCCAAGAGGGCTGCCGCACACAATTATGTTTTCAGCAATATGGATATCGTGTCCGAGGTTCTCAAGGGTGCAGAGAACAATTTTGGGATCATTTTTGAATCCAAGTTGGCCGCTGCGCAAAATTATTAATCAAGCAATATGGATATGGTTTCCGAGGTTCTGGAGGGTGCAGAGAACGATATTGGGATCATTTTTGAAAACGTAGATCGCTACTGCACAAAATTATGATAACAACATTATGGGTATCGTATCAGAGGTTCTCGAAGGTGCAGAGAATGATTCTGGGATCATTTTTGAAATCCAAGATGGACGCCGCACAAAACTACAACTTCAGCAATATGGATTTCGTGTCCGAGGTTCTCGAGGGTGCAAAGAACAATTATGGGATCAATATGGATATCGTGTCCGAGGTTCTCGAGGGTGCAGAGAACAATTATGTGTTCATTTTTGAAATCCAAGAGGGCCGCCATACACAATTATGTATTCAGCAATATGGATATCGTGTCCGAGGTTCTCAAGGGTGCAGAGAAGAATTTTGGGATCATTTTAAAATCCAAGCTGGCCGCCGCGCAAAATTATGATTTCAGCAATATGGATATGGTTTCCGAGGTTTTCGAGGGTGCAGAGAAGGATTTTGGGATCATTTTTGAAATCCAAGAGGGCTGCAGCACACAATTATGTTTGCAGCAATATGGATATCGTGTCCGAGGTTCTCAAGGGTGCAGAGAACGATTTTGTGATCATTTTTGAAATCCAAGAGGGCTGCCGCACACAATTATGTTTTCAGCAATATGGATATCGTGTCCGAGGTTCTCAAGGGTGCAGAGAACAATTTTGGGATCATTTTTAAATCCAAGATGGCCGCTGCGTAAAATTATTAATCAAGCAATATGGATATGGTTTCTGAGGTTCTCGAGGATGCAGAGAACGATATTGGGATTATTTTTGAAAACGAAGATGGCCACCGCACAAAATTATGATAACAACATAATGGGTATCGTATCAGAGGTTCTCGAAAGTGCAGAGAATGATTCTGGGATCATTTTTGAAATCCAAGATGGACGCCGCACAAAACTATAATTTCAGCAATATGGATATCGTGTCCGAGGTCCTCGAAGGTGCAGAGAACGATTTTGTGATCATTTTTGAAATCCAAGATGGCCGCCGTACAAAAACTATGATTTCAGCAACATGGATTTCGTGTCCGAGGTTCTTGAGGTTGCAAAGAACAATTATGGGATCAATATGGATATCGTGTCCGAGGTTCTCGAGGGTGCAGAGAACAATTCTGTGTTCATTTTTGAAATCCAAGAGGGCCGCCACACACAATTATGTATTCAGCAATATGGATATCGTGTCCGAGGTTCTCGAGGGTGCAGAGAACGATCTTGGCATCATTTTTGAAAACGAAGATGGCCACCGCAAAAAATTATGAGTACAACTTTATGGGTATCGTATCCGAGGTTTTCGAGGGTGCAGAGAACAATTTTGGGATCATTTTTGAAATCCAAGATGGCCGCCATACACAATTATGTATTCAGCAATATGGATATCGTGTCCGAGGTTCTCAAGGGTGCAGAGAAGAATTTTGGGATCATTTTTAAATCCAAGCTGGCCGCCGCGCAAAATTATGATTTCAGCAATATGGATATGGTTTCCGAGGATCTCGAGGGTGCAGAGAACGATTTTGGGATCATTTTTAAATCCAAGATTGGCCGCTGCGCAAAATTAATAATCAAGCAATATGGATATGGTTTCGGAGGTTCTCGAGGGTGCAGAGAACGATATTGGGATCATTTTTGAAAACGAAGATGGCCGCCGCACAAAATTATGATAACAACGGTATGGGTATCGTATGAGAGGTTCTCGAAAGTGCAGAAAATGATTCTGGGATCATTTATGAAATCCAAGATGGACGCCGCACAAAACTATAATTTCAGCAATATGGATATCGTGTCCGAGGTGTTCAAAGGTGCAGAGAACGATTTTGTGATCATTTTTGAAATCCAAGATGGCCGCCGCAAAAAAACTATGATTTCAGCAATATGGATATCGTGTCCGAGGTTCTCGAGGGTGCAGAGAACAATTCTGTGTTCATTTTTGAAATCCAAGCGGGCCGCCACACACAATTATGTATTCAGCAATATGGATATCGTGTCCGAGGTACTCAAGGGTGCAGAGAACAATTTTGGGATCATTTTTGAGAACGAAGATGGCCACCGCACAAAATTATGATAACAAAATTATGGGTATCGTATCAGAGGTTCTCAAAGGTGCAGAGACCAATTTTAGGAGCATTTTTTAATCCAAGATGGCCGCCGCGCAAAATTATGATTTCAGCAATATGGATATGGTTTCCGAGGTTCTCGAGGGTGCAGAGAACAATTCTGTGATCATTTTTGAAATCCAAGAGGGCTGCCGCACACAATTATGTTTTCAGCCATATGGATATCGTGACCGAGGTTCTCGAGGGTGCAAAGAACAATTATGGGATCATTTTTAAATCCGAGATGGCCGCCGCGCAAAAACTATGATTTCAGCAATATGGATATCGTGTCCGAGGTTCTCGAGGGTGCAGAGAACAATTTTGGGATCAATTTTGAAATCCAAGATGGCCGCCGCAAAAAAACTGTGATTTCAGCAATATGGATATCGTGTCCGAGGTTCTCGAGGGTGCAGAGAACAATTCTGTGTTCATTTTTGAAATCCAAGAGGGCTGCCGCACACAATTATGTTTTCAGCAATATGGATATCGTGTCCGAGGTTCTCGAGGGTGCAGAGAACAATTTTGGGATCATTTTTAAATCCAAGAAGGCCGCCGCGCAAAATTATGATTTCAGCAATATGGATATGGTTTCCGAGGTTCTCGAGGGTGCAGAGAACGATATTGGGAACATTTTTGAAAACGAAGATGGCCACCGCACAGAATTATGATAACAATATTATGGGTATCGTATCAGAAGTTCTCGAAGGTGCAGAGAATAATTCTGGGATCATTTTTGAAATCCAAAATGGCTGACGTACAAAATTATGTTTTAAGAAATATGGATATCGTGTCGGAGGTTCTCGAGGGTGCAGAGAACGATGTTGGCATCATTTTTGAAAACAAAGATGGCCACCGCAAAAAATTATGAGTACAACTTTATGGGTATCGTATCCGAGGATTTCGAGGGTGCAGAGACCAATTTTGGGAGCATTTTTAAATCCAAGATGGCCGCAGCGCAAAATTATGATTTGAGCAATATGGATATGGTTTCCGAGGTTCTCGAGGATGCAGAGAACCATATTGGGATCATTTTTGTAAACAAAGATGGCCACCGCACAAAATTAGGATAACAACATTATGGGTATCGTATCAGAGGTTCTCGAAGGTGCAGAGAATGATTCTGGGATCATTTTTGAAATCCAAGATGGACGCCGCACAAAACTACAACTTCAGCAATATGGATATCGTGTCCGAGGTCCTCGAAGGTGCAGAGAACGATTTTGTGATCATTTTTGAAATCCAAGATGGCCGCCGCAAAAAGACTATGATTTCAGCAATATGGATATCGTGTCCGAGGTTCTCGAGGGTGCAGAGAACAATTCTGTGTTCATTTTTGAAATCCAAGAGGGCTGCCGCACACAATTATGTTTTCAGCAATATGGATATCGTGTCCGAGGTTCTCAAGTTCTTGGGTTCATTTTTAAATCCAAGATGGCCGCCGCGCAAAATTATGATTTCAGCAATATTGATATGGTTTCCGATGTTCTCGAGGGTGCAGAGAACGATATTGGGAACATTTTTGTAAACGAAGATGGCCACCGCACAGAATTATGATAACAACATTATGGGTATCGTATCAGAAGTTCTCGAAGGTGCAGAGAATGATTCTGGGATCATTTTTGAAATCCAAAATGGCTGCCGTACAAAATTATGTTTTAAGAAATATGGATATCGTGTCGGAGGTTCTCGAGGGTGCAGAGAACGATGTTTACATCATTTTTGAAAACAAAGATGGCCACCGCAAAAAATTATGAGTACAACTTTATGGGTATCGTATCCGAGGTTTTCGAGGGTGCAGAGACCATTTTTGGGAGCATTTTTAAATCCAAGATGGCCGCCGCGTAAAATTATGATTTCAGCAATATGGATATGGTTTCCGAGGTTCTCGAGGGTGCAGAGAACGATTTTGGGATCATTTTTGAAATCCACGATGGCCGCTGCAAAAAAACTATGATTTCAGCAATATGGATATGGTTTCCGAGGTTCTCGAGGGTGCAGAGAACGATTTTGGGATCATTTTTGAAATCCACGATGGCCGCTGCAAAAAAACTATGATTTCAGCAATATGGATATCGTGTCCGAGTTTCTCGAGGGAGCAAAGAACAATTATGGGATCAATATGGATATCGTGTCCGAGGGTCTCGAGGGTGCAGAGAACAATTCTGTGTTCATTTTTGAAATCCAAGAGGGCTGCCGCACACAATTATGTTTTCAGCAATATGGATATGGTTTCCGAGGTTCTCAAGGGTGCAGAGAACGATTTTGGGATCATTTTTGAAATCCACGATGGCCGCCGCAAAAAAACTATGATTTCAGCAATATGCATATCGTGTCCGAGCTTCTCGAGGGTGCAGAGAACAGTTATGTGTTCATTTTTGAAATCCAAGAGGGCTGCCGCACACAATTATGTTTTCAGCAATATGGATATCGTGTCCGAGGTTCGCAAGGGAGCAGAGAACAATTTTGGGATCATTTTTAAATCCAAGATGGCCGCTGCGCAAAATTATTAATCAAGCAATATGGATATGGTTTCCGAGGTTCTCGAGGTTGCAGAGAACGATATTGGGATCATTTTTGAAAACGTAGATCGCTACTGCACAAAATTATGATAACAACATTATGGGTATCGTATATGAGTTTCTCGAATGTGCAGAGAATGATTCTGGGATCATTTTTGAAATCCAAGATGGCCGCCGCACAAAATTATGTTTTCAGCAATATGGATATCGTGTCCGAGGTTCTCGAGGGTGCAGATACCGATATTGGCATCATTTTTGATAACGAAGATGTCCACCGCAAAAAATTATGAGTACAACTTTATGGGTATCGTATCCGAGGTTTTCGAGGGTGCAGAGAACAATTTTGTGATCATTTTTTAACCAAGATGGCCGCCGCGCAAAATTAGGTTTCAGCAATATGGATATGGTTTCCAAGGTTTTAGAGGATGCAGAGAACGATATTGGGATAATTTTTGTAAACGAAGATGGCCACCGCACAAAATTATGATAACAACATTATGGGTATCGTATATGAGTTTCTCGAATGTGCAGAGAATGCTTCTGGGATCATTTTTGAAATCCAAGATGGCCGCCGCACAAAATTATGTTTTCAGCAATATGGATATCGTGTCCGAGGTTCTCGAGGGTGCAGATAACGATATTGGCATCATTTTTGATAACGAAGATGTCCACCGCACAAAATTATGATAACAACATTATGGGTATCGTATATGAGTTTCTCGAATGTGCAGAGAATGCTTCTGGGATCATTTTTGAAATCCAAGATGGCCGCCGCACAAAATTATGTTTTCAGCAATATGGATATCGTGTCCGAGGGTCTCGAGGGTGCAGAGAACAATTCTGTGTTCATTTTTGAAATCCAAGAGGGCTGCCGCACACAATTATGTTTTCAGCAATATGGATATGGTTTCCGAGGTTCTCAAGGGTGCAGAGAACGATTTTGGGATCATTTTTGAAATCCACGATGGCCGCCGCAAAAAAACTATGATTTCGGCAATATGGATATCGTGTCCGAGCTTCTCGAGGGTGCAGAGAACAGTTATGTGTTCATTTTTGAAATCCAAGAGGGCCGCCACACACAATTATTTATTCAGCAATATGGATATCGTGTCCGAGGTTCTCAAGGGTGCAAAGTACAATTATGGGATCAATATGGATATCGTGTCCGAGGGTCTCGAGGGTGCAGAGAACAATTCTGTGTTCATTTTTGAAATCCAAGAGGGCTGCCGCACACAATTATGTTTTCAGCAATATGGATATCGTGTCCGAGGTTCGCAAGGGAGCAGAGAACAATTTTGTGATCATTTTTAAATCCAAGCTGGCCGCCGCGCAAAATTATGATTTCAGCAAGATGGATATGGTTTCCGAGGTTCTCGAGGGTGCAGAAAACGATTTTGGGATCATTTTTGAAATCCAAGAGGGCTGCAGCACACAATTTTTTTGCAGCAATATGGATATCGTATCCGAGGTTCTCAAGGGTGCAGAGAACGATCTTGTGATCATTTTTGAAATCCACGATGACCGCCGCAAAAAAACTATGATTTCAGCAATATGGATATCGTGTCCGAGGTTCTCGAGGGTGCAAAGTACAATTATGGGATCAATATGGATATCGTGTCCGAGGGTCTCGAGGGTGCAGAGAACAATTCTGTGTTCATTTTTGAAATCCAAGAGGGCTGCCGCACACAATTATGTTTTCAGCAATATGGATATCGTGTCCGAGGTTCGCAAGGGAGCAGAGAACAATTTTGGGATCATTTTTAAATCCAAGCTGGCCGCCGCGCAAAATTATGATTTCAGCAAGATGGATAAGATTTCCGAGGTTCTCGAGGGTGCAGAAAACGATTTTGGGATCATTTTTGAAATCCAAGAGGGCTGCAGCACACAATTATGTTTGCAGCAATATGGATATCGTATCCGAGGTTCTCAAGGGTGCAGAGAACGATTTTGTGATCATTTTTGAAATCCAAGATGACCGCCGCAAAAAAACTATGATTTCAGCAATATGGATATCGTGTTCGAGTTTCTCGAGGGTGCAAAGAACAATTATGGGATCAATATGTATATCGTGTCCGAGGTTTTCGAGGGTGCAGAGAACAATTCTGTGTTCATTTTTGAAATCCAAGAGGGCTGCCGCACACAATTATGTTTTCAGCAATATGGATATCGTGTCCGAGGTTCTCAAGGGTGCAGAGAACAATTTTGGGATCATTTTTGAATCCAAGTTGGCCGCTGCGCAAAATTATTAATCAAGCAATATGGATATGGTTTCCGAGGTTCTCGAGGGTGCAGAGAACGATATTGGGATCATTTTTGAAAACGTAGATCGCTACTGCACAAAATTATGATAACAACATTATGGGTATCGTATATGAGTTTCTCGAATGTACAGAGAATGATTCTGGGATCATTTTTGAAATCCAAGATGGCCGCCGCACAAAATTATGTTTTCAGCAATATGGATATCGTGTCCGAGGTTCTCGAGGGTGCAAAGTACAATTATGGGATCAATATGGATATCGTGTCCGAGGGTCTCGAGGGTGCAGAGAACAATTCTGTGTTCATTTTTGAAATCCAAGAGGGCTGCCGCACACAATTATGTTTTCAGCAATATGGATATCGTGTCCGAGGTTCGCAAGGGAGCAGAGAACAATTTTGGGATCATTTTTAAATCCAAGCTGGCCGCCGCGCAAAATTATGATTTCAGCAAGATGGATAAGATTTCCGAGGTTCTCGAGGGTGCAGAAAACGATTTTGGGATCATTTTTGAAATCCAAGAGGGCTGCAGCACACAATTATGTTTGCAGCAATATGGATATCGTATCCGAGGTTCTCAAGGGTGCAGAGAACGATTTTGTGATCATTTTTGAAATCCACGATGACCGCCGCAAAAAAACTATGATTTCAGCAATATGGATATCGTGTTCGAGTTTCTCGAGGGTGCAAAGAACAATTATGGGATCAATATGGATATCGTGTCCGAGGTTTTCGAGGGTGCAGAGAACAATTCTGTGTTCATTTTTGAAATCCAAGAGGGCTGCCGCACACAATTATGTTTTCAGCAATATGGATATCGTGTCCGAGGTTCTCAAGGGTGCAGAGAACAATTTTGGGATCATTTTTGAATCCAAGTTGGCCGCTGCGCAAAATTATTAATCAAGCAATATGGATATGGTTTCCGAGGTTCTGGAGGGTGCAGAGAACGATATTGGGATCATTTTTGAAAACGTAGATCGCTACTGCACAAAATTATGATAACAACATTATGGGTATCGTATCAGAGGTTCTCGAAGGTGCAGAGAATGATTCTGGGATCATTTTTGAAATCCAAGATGGACGCCGCACAAAACTACAACTTCAGCAATATGGATTTCGTGTCCGAGGTTCTCGAGGGTGCAAAGAACAATTATGGGATCAATATGGATATCGTGTCCGAGGTTCTCGAGGGTGCAGAGAACAATTATGTGTTCATTTTTGAAATCCAAGAGGGCCGCCATACACAATTATGTATTCAGCAATATGGATATCGTGTCCGAGGTTCTCAAGGGTGCAGAGAAGAATTTTGGGATCATTTTAAAATCCAAGCTGGCCGCCGCGCAAAATTATGATTTCAGCAATATGGATATGGTTTCCGAGGTTTTCGAGGGTGCAGAGAAGGATTTTGGGATCATTTTTGAAATCCAAGAGGGCTGCAGCACACAATTATGTTTGCAGCAATATGGATATCGTGTCCGAGGTTCTCAAGGGTGCAGAGAAGTATTTTGTGATCATTTTTGAAATCCAAGAGGGCTGCCGCACACAATTATGTTTTCAGCAATATGGATATCGTGTCCGAGGTTCTCAAGGGTGCAGAGAACAATTTTGGGATCATTTTTAAATCCAAGATGGCCGCTGCGTAAAATTATTAATCAAGCAATATGGATATGGTTTCTGAGGTTCTCGAGGATGCAGAGAACGATATTGGGATTATTTTTGAAAACGAAGATGGCCACCGCACAAAATTATGATAACAACATAATGGGTATCGTATCAGAGGTTCTCGAAAGTGCAGAGAATGATTCTGGGATCATTTTTGAAATCCAAGATGGACGCCGCACAAAACTATAATTTCAGCAATATGGATATCGTGTCCGAGGTCCTCGAAGGTGCAGAGAACGATTTTGTGATCATTTTTGAAATCCAAGATGGCCGCCGTACAAAAACTATGATTTCAGCAACATGGATTTCGTGTCCGAGGTTCTTGAGGTTGCAAAGAACAATTATGGGATCAATATGGATATCGTGTCCGAGGTTCTCGAGGGTGCAGAGAACAATTCTGTGTTCATTTTTGAAATCCAAGAGGGCCGCCACACACAATTATGTATTCAGCAATATGGATATCGTGTCCGAGGTTCTCGAGGGTGCAGAGAATGATGCTGGCATCATTTTTGAAAACGAAGATGGCCACCGCAAAAAATTATGAGTACAACTTTATGGGTATCGTATCCGAGGTTTTCGAGGGTGCAGAGAACAATTTTGGGATCATTTTTAAATCCAAGATGGCCGCCATACACAATTATGTATTCAGCAATATGGATATCGTGTCCGAGGTTCTCAAGGGTGCAGAGAAGAATTTTGGGATCATTTTTAAATCCAAGCTGGCCGCCGCGCAAAATTATGATTTCAGCAATATGGATATGGTTTCCGAGGATCTCGAGGGTGCAGAGAACGATTTTGGGATCATTTTTAAATCCAAGATTGGCCGCTGCGCAAAATTAATAATCAAGCAATATGGATATGGTTTCCGAGGTTCTCGAGGGTGCAGAGAACGATATTGGGATCATTTTTGAAAACGAAGATGGCCACCGCACAAAATTATGATAACAACATTATGGGTATCGTATCAGAGGTTCTCGAAGGTGCAGAGAATGATTCTGGGATCATTTTTGAAATCCAAGATGGCCGCCGCACAAAACTATAATTTCAGCAATATGGATATCGTGTCCGAGGTGTTCAAAGGTGCAGAGAACGATTTTGTGATCATTTTTGAAATCCAAGATGGCCGCCGCAAAAAAACTATGATTTCAGCAATATGGATATCGTGTCCGAGGTTCTCGAGGGTGCAGAGAACAATTCTGTGTTCATTTTTGAAATCCAAGAGGGCTGCCGCACACAATTATGTATTCAGCAATATGGATATCGTGTCCGAGGTTCTCAAGGGTGCAGAGAACAATTTTGGGATCATTTTTGAGAACGAAGATGGCCACCGCACAAAATTATGATAACAAAATTATGGGTATCGTATCAGAGGTTCTCAAAGGTGCAGAGACCAATTTTAGGAGCATTTTTTAATCCAAGATGGCCGCCGCGCAAAATTATGATTTCAGCAATATGGATATGGTTTCCGAGGTTCTCGAGGGTGCAGAGAACAATTCTGTGATCATTTTTGAAATCCAAGTGGGCTGCCGCACACAATTATGTTTTCAGCCATATGGATATCGTGACCGAGGTTCTCGAGGGTGCAAAGAACAATTATGGGATCATTTTTAAATCAAAGATGGCCGCCGCGCAAAATTATGATTTCAGCAATATGGATATCGTGTCCGAGGTTCTCGAGGGTGCAGAGAACAATTCTGTGATCATTTTTGAAATCCAAGATGGCCGCCGCAAAAAAACTGTGATTTCAGCAATATGGATATCGTGTCCGAGGTTCTCGAGGGTGCAGAGAACAATTCTGTGTTCATTTTTGAAATCCAAGAGGGCTGCCGCACACAATTATGTTTTCAGCAATATGGATATCGTGTCCGAGGTTCTCAAGGGTGCAGAGAACAATTTTGGGATCATTTTTAAATCCAAGAAGGCCGCCGCGCAAAATTATGATTTCAGCAATATGGATATGGTTTCCGAGGTTCTCGAGGGTGCAGAGAACGATATTGGGAACATTTTTGTAAACGAAGATGGCCACCGCTCAGAATTATGATAACAACATTATGGGTATCGTATCAGAAGTTCTCGAAGGTGCAGAGAATAATTCTGGGATCATTTTTGAAATCCAAAATGGCTGACGTACAAAATTATGTTTTAAGAAATATGGATATCGTGTCGGAGGTTCTCGAGGGTGCAGAGAACGATGTTGGCATCATTTTTGAAAACAAAGATGGCCACTGCAAAAAATTATGAGTACAACTTTATGGGTATCGTATCCGAGGATTTCGAGGGTGCAGAGACCAATTTTGGGAGCATTTTTAAATCCAAGATGGCCGCCGCGCAAAATTATGATTTGAGCAATATGGATATGGTTTCCGAGGTTCTCGAGGATGCAGAGAACCATATTGGGATCATTTTTGTAAACAAAGATGGCCACCGCACAAAATTAGGATAACAACATTATGGGTATCGTATCAGAGGTTCTCGAAGGTGCAGAGAATGATTCTGGGATCATTTTTGAAATCCAAGATGGACGCCGCACAAAACTACAACTTCAGCAATATGGATATCGTGTCCGAGGTCCTCGAAGGTGCAGAGAACGATTTTGTGATCATTTTTGAAATCCAAGATGGCCGCCGCAAAAAAACTATGATTTCAGCAATATGGATATCGTGTCCGAGGTTCTCGAGGGTGCAAAGAACAATTATGGGATCAATATGGATATCGTGTCCGAGGTTCTCGAGGGTGCAGAGAACAATTATGTGTTCATTTTTGAAATCCAAGAGGGCCGCCATACACAATTATGTATTCAGCAATATGGATATCGTGTCCGAGGTTCTCAAGGGTGCAGAGAAGAATTTTGGGATCATTTTTAAATCCAAGCTGGCCGCCGCGCAAAATTATGATTTCAGCAATATGGATATGGTTTCCGTGGTTTACGAGGGTGCAGAGAAGGATTTTGGGATCATTTTTGAAATCCAAGAGGGCTGCAGCACACAATTAGGTTTGCAGCAATATGGATATCGTGTCCGAGGTTCTCAAGGGTGCAGAGAAGGATTTTCTGATCATTTTTGAAATCCATGATGGCCGCCGCAAAAAAACTATGATTTCAGCAATATGGATATCGTGTCCGAGTTTCTCGAGGGTGCAAAAACAATTATGGGATCAATATGGATATCGTGTCCGAGGTTCTCGAGGGTGCAGAGAACAATTCTGTGTTCATTTTTGAAATCCAAGAGGGCTGCCGCACACAATTATGTTTTCAGCAATATGGATATCGTGTCCGAGGTTCTCAAGGGTGCAGAGAACAATTTTGGGATCATTTTTAAATCCAAGATGGCCGCTGCGCAAAATTATTAATCAAGCAATATGGATATGGTTTCTGAGGTTCTCGAGGGTGCAGAGAACGATATTGGGATCATTTTTGAAAACGAAGATGGCCACCGCACAAAATTATGATAACAACATTATGGGTATCGTATCAGAGGTTCTCGAAAGTGCAGAGAATGATTCTGGGATCATTTTTGAAATCCAAGATGGACGCCGCATAAAACTATAATTTCAGCAATATGGATATCGTGTCCGAGGTCCTCGAAGGTGCAGAGAACGATTTTGTGATCATTTTTGAAATCCAAGATGGCCGCCGTAAAAAAACTATGATTTCAGCAATATGGATTTCGTGTCCGAGGTTCTTGAGGTTGCAAAGAACAATTATGGGATCAATATGGATATCGTGTCCGAGGTTCTCGAGGGTGCAGAGAACAATTATGTGTTCATTTTTGAAATCCAAGAGGGCCGCCATACACAATTATGTATTCAGCAATATGGATATCTTGTCCGAGGTTCTCGAGGGTGCAGAGAACGATATTGGCATCATTTTTGAAAACGAAGATGGCCACCGCAAAAAATTATGAGTACAACTTTATGGGTATCGTATCCGAGGTTTTCGAGGGTGCAGAGAACGATTTTGTGATCATTTTTGAAATCCAAGATGGCCGCCATACACAATTATGTATTCAGCGATATGGATATCGTGTCCGAGGTTCTCAAGGGTGCAGAGAAGAATTTTGGGATCATTTTTAAATCCAAGCTGGCCGCCGCGCAAAATTATGATTTCAGCAATATGGATATGGTTTCCGAGGTTCTCGAGGGTGCAGAGAACGATTTTGGGATCATTTTTAAATCAAAGATTGGCCGCTGCGCAAAATTAATAATCAAGCAATATGGATATGGTTTCTGAGGTTCTCGAGGGTGCAGAGAACGATATTGGGATCATTTTTGAAAACGAAGATGGCCACGGCACAAAATTATGATAACAACATTATGGGTATCGTATCAGAGGTTCTCGAAAGTGCAGAGAATGATTCTGGGATCATTTTTGAAATCCAAGATGGACGCCGCACAAAACTATAATTTCAGCAATATGGATATCGTGTCCGAGGTCCTCAAAGGTGCAGAGAACGATTTTGTGATCATTTTTGAAATCCAACATGGCCGCCGTAAAAAAACTATGATTTCAGCAATATGGATATCGTGTCCGAGGTTCTCGAGGGTGCAGAGAACAATTCTGTGTTCATTTTTGAAATCCAAGCGGCCCGCCACACACAATTATGTATTCAACAATATGGATATCGTGTCCGAGGTTCTCAAGGGTGCAGAGAACAATTTTGGCATCATTTTTGAGAACGAAGATGGCCACCGCACAAAATTATGATAACAAAATTATGGGTATCGTATCAGAGGTTCTCGAAGGTGCAGAGACCAATTTTAGGAGCATTTTTAAATCCAAGATGGCCGCCGCGCAAAATTATGATTTCAGCAATATGGATATGGTTTCCGAGGTTCTCGAGGGTGCAGAGAACAATTCTGTGATCATTTTTGAAATCCACGATGACCGCCGCAAAAAAACTATGATTTCAGCAATATGGATATCGTGTCCGAGTTTCTCGAGGGTGCAAAGAACAATTATGGGATCAATATGGATATCGTGTCCGAGGTTCTCGAGGGTGCAGAGAACAATTCTGTGTTCATTTTTGAAATCCAAGAGGGCTGCCGCACACAATTATGTTTTCAGCAATATGGATATCGTGTCCGAGGTTCTCAAGGGTGCAGAGAACAATTTTGGGATCATTTTTGTATCCAAGATGGCCGCTGCGCAAAATTATTAATCAAGCAATATGGATATGGTTTCTGAGGTTCTCGAGGGTGCAGAGAACGATATTTGGATCATTTTTGAAAACGTAGATCGCTACTGCACAAAATTATGATAACAACATTATGGTTATCGTATATGAGTTTCTCGAATGTGCAGAGAATTCTGGGATCATTTTTGAAATCCAAGATGTTCGCCGCACAAAATTATGTTTTCAGCAATATGGATATCGTGTCCGAGGTTCTCGAGGGTGCAAAGTACAATTATGGGATCAATATGGATATCGTGTCCGAGGGTCTCGAGGGTGCAGAGAACAATTCTGTGTTCATTTTTGAAATCCAAGAAAGCCGCCGCACACAATTATGTTTTCAGCAATATGGATATCGTGTCCGAGGTTCGCAAGGGAGCAGAGAACAATTTTGGGATCATTTTTAAATCCAAGATGGCCGCTGCGCAAAATTATTAATCAAGCAATATGGATATCGTGTCCGAGGTTCTCGAGGGTGCAGATAACGATATTGGCATCATTTTTGATAACGAAGATGTCCACCGCACAAAATTATGATAACAACATTATGGGTATCGTATATGAGTTTCTCGAATGTGCAGAGAATGCTTCTGGGATCATTTTTGAAATCCAAGATGGCCGCCGCACAAAATTATGTTTTCAGCAATATGGATATCGTGTCCGAGGTTCTCGAGGGTGCAAAGAACATTTATGGGATCAATATGGATATCGTGTCCGAGGGTCTCGAGGGTGCAGAGAACAATTTTGGGATCATTTTTAAACCAAGATGGCCGCCGCGCAAAATTAGGTTTCAGCAATATGGATATGGTTTCCAAGGTTTTAGAGGATGCAGAGAACGATATTGGGATCATTTTTGTAAACGAAGATGGCCACCGCACAAAATTATGATAACAACATTATGGGTATCGTATCAGAGGTTCTCGAAGGTGCAGAGAATGATTCTGGGATCATTTTTGAAATCCAAGATGGACGCCGCACAAAACTACAACTTCAGCAATATGGACATCGTGTCCGAGGTCCTCGAAGGTGCAGAGAACGATTTTGTGATCATTTTTGAAATCCAAGATGGCCGCCGCAAAAAAACTATGATTTCAGCAATATGGATTTCGTGTCCGAGGTTCTCGAGGGTGCAAAGAACAATTATGGGATCAATATGGATATCGTGTCCGAGGTTCTCGAGGGTGCAGAGAACAATTCTGTGTTCATTTTTGAAATCCAAGAGGGCCGCCATACACAATTATGTATTCAGCAATATGGATATCGTGTCCGAGGTTCTCAAGGGTGCAGAGAAGAATTTTGGGATCATTTTTAAATCCAAGCTGGCCGCCGCACAAAACTATAATTTCAGCAATATGGATATCGTGTCCGAGGTCCTCGAAGGTGCAGAGAACGATTTTGTGATCATTTTTGAAATCCAAGATGGCCGCCGTAAAAAAACTATGATTTCAGCAATATGGATATCGTGTCCGAGGTTCTCGAGGGTGCAGAGAACAATTCTGTGTTCATTTTTGAAATCCAAGCGGGCCGCCACACACAATTATGTATTCAGCAATATGGATATCGTGTCCGAGGTTCTCAAGGGTGCAGAGAACAATTTTGGGATCATTTTTGAGAACAAAGATGGCCATCGCACAAAATTATGATAACAAAATTTTGGGTATCGTATCAGAGGTTCTCGAAGGTGCAGAGACCAATTTTAGGAGCATTTTTAAATCCAAGATGGCCGCCGCGCAAAATTATGATTTCAGCAATATGGATATGGTTTCCGAGGTTCTCGAGGGTGCAGAGAACAATTCTGTGATCATTTTTGAAATCCAAGTGGGCTGCCGCACACAATTATGTTTTCAGCCATATGGATATCGTGACCGAGGTTCTCGAGGGTGCAAAGAACAATTATGGGATCATTTTTAAATCCAAGATGGCCGCCGCGCAAAATTATGATTTCAGCAATATGGATATGGTTTCCGAGGTTCTCGAGGGTGCAGAGAACAATTCCGTGATCATTTTTGAAATCCAAGTGGGCTGCCGCACACAATTATGTTTTCAGCCATATGGATATCGTGACCGAGGTTGTCGAGGGTGCAAAGAACAATTATGGGATCATTTTTAAATCCGAGATAGCCGCCGCGCAAAATTATGATTTCAGCAATATGGTTATAGTGTCCGAGGTTCTTGAGGGTGCAAAGAACAATTATGGGATCAATATGGATATCGTGTCCGAGGTTCTCGAGGGTGCAGAGAACAATTCTGTGTTCATTTTCGAAATCCAAGAGGGCCTCCACACACAATTATGTATTCAGCAATATGGATATCGTGTCCGAGGTTCTCAAGGGTGCAGAGAACAATTTTGGGATCATTTTTAAATCCAAGATGGTCGCCGAGCAAAATTATGATTTCAGCAATATTGATATGGTTTCCGAGCTTCTCAAGGGTGCAGAGAACGATATTGGGATAATTTTTGTAAACGTAGATGGCCACCGCACAAAATTATGATAACAACATTATGGGTATCGTATCAGAAGTTCTCGAAGGTGCAGAGAATGATTCTGGGATCATTTTTGAAAACCAAGATGGCCGCCGCACAAAATTATGTTTTCAGAAATATGGATATCGTGTCCGAGGTTCTCGAGGGTGCAGAGAACGATGTTGGCATCATTTTTGAAAACAAAGATGGCCAACGCAAAAAAATATGAGTACAACTTTATGGATATCGTATCCGAGGTTTTCGAGGGTGCAGAGACCAATTTTAGGAGCATTTTTAAATCCAAGATGGCCGCCGCGCAAAATTATGATTTCAGCAATATGGATATGGTTTCCGAGGTTAGGTTAGGTTAGGTTAGGTTAGGTTAGGTTAGGTTAGGTTAGGTTAGGTTAGGTTAGGTTAGGTTAGGTTAGGTTAGGTTAGGTTAGGTTAGGTTAGGTTAGGTTAGGTTAGGTTAGGTTAGGTTAGGTTAGGTTAGGTTAGGTTAGGTTAGGTTAGGTTAGGTTAGGTTAGGTTAGGTTAGGTTAGGTTAGGTTAGGTTAGGTTAGGTTAGGTTAGGTTAGGTTAGGTTAGGTTAGGTTAGGTTAGGTTAGGTTAGGTTAGGTTAGGTTAGGTTAGGTTAGGTTAGGTTAGGTTAGGTTAGGTTAGGTTAGGTTAGGTTAGGTTTGGGCCTCGTCGTTCTAAACACCGGGGGAGTAGCGACGTGCGTGAGGCCTCAGGGGGCATCGATAGTTGACATTACCCTCGCCTCCCCTGAGGCGTCGTGCAGGGTCACTGGCTGGCGGGTGGTGGAGGATGTGGAGACCCTGTCGGACCATAGGTACATCTGACTGGGGGTCCTCACATCTAGCTGCTGCCCGGCTCCTGGTGTCCCACCGGAGGGGGTGAACTCGGCCTTCCCGAGATGGGTGATTAGTCACCTTGATCGGGAATTGGCCGAAGAGGCGGCGATCATAAGATCGTGGCTCAGGCCCGGAGGCCCAGCTATGACGAATGACGTGGAAGCGCTGGCTCTTGACTTTAAGAGGGCGATGAAGTCCCTCTCAGACTCTTCGATGCCACGTTGGAAGAGGGCCCCGCGCAGGACGGCTGTTTTCTGGTGGTCACAGGAGCTAGCCGTCCTCCGCACCGAAAGCATAGGGGCCCGTAGGGCCTATCTGCGGAGTCGGCGTCGGAGAGGCGACACGCCTGAAATGATGGAGGGCCTTCGAACGGTATATTATGACCGAAAGAGGGCTCTCCAGTCTGCGATCAGGCAGGCTAAAGAGAAGGCTTATGAGGACCTTCTCGATGGCCTGGAGAGGGACCCGTGGGGGCGCCCTTACCATTCAGCTCGAAACAAGTTGAAAGGTGGGGGGGCTCCGCTCACGGAGGTCTTGGAGCCAGCGCTTGTAGAGGAAGTGGTCGCGGGGCTCTTCCCCGCCGCAGTGGACCTGATCCCGCCCAGGATGCGGGAGCGGGAGGTTATGGAAGAGGCGACAGGGGAGGTCCAGGGCGTGACAGATGTGGAACTGGGCCTCTGCCTTGATCGCCTCAAGACAAGGAGGAAGGCTCCGGGCCCGGACGGTATCCACGGCCGTGTCCTGGCCCTGGCCTTCCCACATGTCGAGGGGGAACTCCGGGGACTGTTCGACAAATGTCTTAATGTCGGGCGGTTCCCGGAAGTATGGAAGGAGGGACGCCTATGCCTCATCAAAAAGGAGGGTAGGCCAAATGATTCTCCAGCGGCTTACCGACCTATAGTCCTGCTGGATGAGGTTGGGAAGCTGCTGGAATGGATAGTGGCCTCACGCCTAAGTCGCCACCTCTCTGCCGAGGGCCCGGACTTGTCCGAACACCAGTTCGGTTTTAGGAAGGGCCGCTCGACGCTTGACGCCCTCACTGAGCTGAGGGCTCATGTTGAGAGTGTGGTGGCGGATGGTGAGAGGGCGTTGGCGGTCTCCCTGGACATAGCCAACGCCTTCAACAGTCTCCCGTTCGGCGTAATTGCTGAGGCACTCGACTTCTTCGAGGTGCCCTGGTACTTGCGCCGAATAGTGAAGGACTACCTGGTTGGGCGCCGGGTGGCCTACGTGGCGGGAGACGGGAGGATGAGGCGGCGTCCCGTAGAGTGCGGAGTCCCGCAAGGGTCGGTGCTGGGTCCGCTCCTCTGGAACATGGGTTACGACTGGGTGTTGCGAGGTGCGCTTCTACCCAAGATGCGCATCTTCTGCTATGCAGACGACACCCTGGTGGTGGCCCAAGGGGGGTCCTTTGGGGAGGCAGCCTTACTGGCCTCGGTCGGGACCTCCCTTGTTGTCGAGCGGATCAGGCTGTTGGGGCTCAGGGTGGCGTTAAGTAAAACGGACGCCATCCTGTTCCACGGCCCAAGGAGGGGCCCACCCCCTGGCGCTTTCATCGAGGTGAACGGAGTGCGTGTCCCGGTGGCCCCCTGCATGAGGTACCTAGGCCTTGTGCTGGATGGCACTGGCTTGGGGCTTTGAGGCGCACTTCAGGTACCTCGGAGAGAGATTGATTGGGGCGGCTGGAGCTCTCGCGCGTTTATTACCAAACGCGGGGGGGCCGTCCCAAAGCGTCAGGAGGCTGTATAGCGGGGTCCTGAAGAGCATGGCTCTGTATGGGGCCCCCATCTGGGCAGATGCCTTAAACAGAAAAGGCAATGGGTCACTCCTCCGCAGGCCGCAGCGAGTGATAGCGAACCGCATAGCCAGGTGCTACCGGACGGTGTCATTTGATGCGGCTTGCGTTATTGCGGGCACTCCGCCCTGGGCCTTGGAGGCTCGCATAAGCGCCGCCCTATATCGCCTTAAGGCGGAAATGGGCGGCGAAATGTGGAGGGAGCGCGAGGCGTCTATAAGGCGCGCGGCTGACGCTGCCATTATGCGGCAGTGGCGGGAGGAACTTGAGTCCTCCCAAGTGGGCGCGCGCACTATAGGCGCCATTCTTCCAGTCCTAAGTGACTGGAAGAAAAGACGAAAGGGAGAGATCTCCTTCCGCCTGGCACAGGTGTTGTCGGGCCATGGCTGCTTTGGACGATATCTGTGCCGGGTTGTGAGGAAGGAGGTATCGCCTCGGTGTCATCACTGTGATGACACCGAGGAGGATACGGCCGATCACACCCTCCGGAATTGCGCCGCGTGGGAAACGAGGCGTCAAGACCTGAGGACAGTGATCGGCCAGGACCTCTCGCTGCCTGGCATGGTCAAGAGCATGCTGGACAGCGAGGAGTCCTGGAAGGCGGCTTCCTCCTTCTGCGAGCACGTAATGCTACAGAAGGAGGAAGCCGAAAGAAACAGAGAGAGGGCATCAGTTGCCCTTCAGAGGGCAGCAGGGCGGGGCAGGAGGGGGAGAGGGGTCCAAGAAGACCTCTCAACCCCAGCCCCTAGCAGCCAGTAGAGGACCACTGATGGCCTCTTCCCCGAGGTTCTCCGGTGAAATGCCCTGCAAAGATCCCGGAGAACCTCTCATAAAGGGGAACTCTCTGCTTTCGAGGAGGTTTTAGTGGGTATTACCAAACTTGGCCAACTTCTAGCTACGTAGAAGATGGTCTAAGTGGTTGAGTCCCACACTCCCTGTGCCACATAGTGCACAGGGGTAGTACGTAAATGTATTTCCTCCTCGTTAAAAAAAAAAAAAAACTTACTTAACTTCTTCTAACACACGTTTGATTCTTATCTTTATAACAATATTACAGAGTCTTATTTTATACAATTGTTTCGACTAACTTCTTATACGAAATTTTTATTCTAATTCTAATAACAATATTTAATAGTCTACTTTTAAATAAGTGGATAACAAGTATATTGATTATTTTATACTACATTAATTATTTATACTTATTCTAACTTATTTTAATACATGGTTTCGTTCCGATTTTTTTTTGAGCCGTTAGGGTGTTAGTGAATTATCTTGTTTTGTTTTTATTAATTACTTTTTTGGCTATACTTAAACAGAATTCTAGAAATATGGGCCTAGCTTTTTTGTCCGCCATGATATCGGCTATGGTATGTATTTCTAATTGTTTGTCTTTTAGTTTTTGCGTTAGCTCATGCCTCTCATAACCATATATCGGACAATCGATTAGTATGTGAGGCACGGACTCTTCATGATGCCCGCATGGGCATGTAGGAGTGCTTTTGCATTTAAACCTATACAAATATTCTGAGAAGCCCCCATGACCAGGAGGTTCCAGAATATGGGCCCCCCAATTGATCCCTGAACGCACCCCTTGGTCGTGGGCCTCACGCACTCGGCGCCCGCGTAACGAATAACGACCTCACGGTCATTGAGGTAGCTGCACACGGTGGAGTACAGATTTCCAGGGCACTTCCTGGCGGCCAGCTGGTGTTTAATAGCTGGCCACCAGGCGCTATCGAATGCCCCCTCTATGTCTAGAGACACCATCAAAACTACCCTCTTTGCCCTGACCTCAGCTCTGATGTGCTCGATCAAGGCAAAGAGGGCATCTTCAGTGCTCCGCTGTGGCATAAAACCGAATTGGCCCGGGTTAATCGTCGGCAGTACGTGCCACTTTATCCGGCGTACCATCATCTTTTCCAAAGTCTTACCGTGGACTGACAAAAGTCCAATCGGACGGTAAGACTTTGGATGATGGTAGTCGGATTTCCCCGGTTTGGGAAGTGTCACGACTGCCGCACGCTTCCAGGGCTTCGGGAAGTATCCCACAGCGAGGCACCTGTTGGCTATCTCTAGGAAGAGCCGCTCATCTGCCTCAATGCTCTTGGCACTGATGTCAGCTGTGAACGCATCCGATCCAGGCGCTTTACGAGCGCTGAAATCGTGAACCGCCTCCCTGAGTTCCGCAAGGGTGAAGGGCGGATCGTCCTCCGTGCAGGATAACTCGCGCAGAGGGCGGTCCGCCTCTCTCCTTATTGCGGAATGTACGGGAGAGTCGTCCTCCACTCTATCGTCCGGGAAGAACGTAGCTGCAAGGAGTTCTGCACTTTGCTTGGGATCAAGAGTCACTCCGTCCCTCACAAGAAGTTTATCTTCTTGCTTTTTCGAGGTTTGACGGAGGACTCTGTAGATGCCGTCCCACAGGCTTTCGCCTGTTTGCGCGGTGCAGTACTCCTTCCAGCTATGGGTCTGTGCCGCTTGTGCGGCAGACTCATACTTTTCCCGGGCGTCGAGATACTGGCGGACGACGAATTCCCTCCTAATTGGGGCCGCGCAGCGGATGCGATTCTTCTTAGTAACCGCATCGCGCTTCAGGGCCCGAAGTTCGGAGGTCATCCACGGAGGTTCATATTTCAGCATTCGCTTCAGCTTTGGGATTGCGGTCTCACACGCTTGGCGAACCGCCTCCTGATACTCGAGGACAACGGTTTCGATGTCCTCGGGGGCGGTTACGGCCGACACTCTTTCCACTCGGATCTGGCGCTTTTGGAGCTGTAAGATTAGTTCCTTTCGGAACTTATCCCAGTCTGCCTTGCGTGTATTATATATCCGAGTGGTTGGTGCTGGGCCGGGTGCTTTCGCACGGCCAGCGCGGAGTCCTATCCTTAGAGCGTTATGATCGGAACTGACCATGTCGGGGTCCACCTTCCAGGACTCCATCCTTGACAAGATACTTCGGCTGCACACCGTAATGTCGACTCTGCTTGTACAGAGCCGACCTCCCCGAACCACTTGAAATGTTGGTTCGGTACCGGTGTTGAGGATGTGCAGCTGGTTGTCGTCGAAGTATCCTGCCAATTCGGCTCCCCGGTGGTCCTCGTCTGCGCTTCCCCACCATGGGCTCCACGCATTGAAATCCCCTCCGATCACAACACTCAAGGTTCCCAACTTGGATCGGACGCTGGACAGACGTTCCAGGTATGGATCCAGGGGTTTGTCCCCTTCCAGGTAGGCGGACACTATTCCAAGTGTCCAATCGGAGAACTCTATGGTAATTGCCACTATGTTCTCCGACTGGAGGCTCGGGTCACACCTAACCTGGAGGTTTTTATCAAAGACCGCTATTGCGGCCTTTGTGGGATTGGTCTTACTAATCCCCTGGTCCATCTGAAAGACGCGGACCCCCGGATACCGCTTCAAGGCACCTTGATTACCTGTGTAGGGTTCCTGCAGCAGTGCCAGGCTCACCTTCTGACTGACAGCTTCCGCCATCAGTTCATCGGTTGCCAATCGCTTCCGCTGCAGGTTTACCTGTATCATGTGCCTCGAAGCAGCATCCCTGGGCCCGCGACCACCTGGATTTATGACCGCGGTGCCCTCAGCAGTAACTCACACCGAGGCGGGCAATGGCATCCCATTTCCGCCTCACCGGACAGTCGCCGCTAAATGCACCGTGATCCGTCTTGTCCAGCTTAGCGTGTCGACAGTTGACACAGCTGGGCGGTTCTCCCGTGACATAGTCGGGGCATTCTGCTCTCACGTGTGGCCCCCCGCAGTGGCTGCAGAGGTCCGAAGACTCTTTGCAGTGGCGCCGCCCGTGTCCGAAGGCTAAACACTTCGAACACTGGATGAGCGGCGAGAAATCCTCCACCCTTGATCGTTTTAGATCGAGGTGGACAGACCCCCCGCCGACCATGCGGCGCCACAGCGGAGGGGCCACGCGCAAGACAAGATGCATAAGGTGCGGATTGCGGCACCTTCGACGGAAGCATGCCTCCGTCGTTTGTTGGTCTTTGTGGAGGCCTTCAAAGAGCTCCTTGTTCTGGGCCCTAAGGGCCGCAAGGACCTCCTCATCCTTGAGGCAAGAGAGGACATCCCTGATGATTATCATCGGGTTTTTCCCTCTCGCCTCTTGGACTTTGAGCCCTGGATTGGCCCCTAGCCGAGTCTTAACGGCCTCCACTTCACCTCGTGTGCCGCAAGTTAGCACCACCTTCCGGTTACGTACCATGCGGACGCTGTCCACTTTGGCACCGGTTTTTGTTGGGTCGACGGCCTTTCTTATTTTGGTGACCACATTGTCACTGGAATCTTCCGGTGACTCACTGGTCACCACAATCGAATGGCCGGACTTGACCGGTGCCTTCGCGGCCATCGCCGCGTAAGAAGGCGGTGCCTGGGCCCTTGCGGGCTCCTCTAGGAGCTTTGACGTTTTTGCTCCCAGATCGCGCACCTCTTCCAGCATCTTGACAGCATCTTTGTGCATCGTCTTCAGCTCTTCCAGAAGGGAGCCCATTTTCGCAGCGGGTGGGGGGGGGAGATTTATCTTATTCATCTCCGCTATTACGTCGAATTCGACAACTCGGCGGAGTGCCTCCAGTTCTTTGCGCAACTCCGCCGTTTGCCCCCCCACATCTGATTTCTCAAGCCGCTCCGTCAGCAGAAGCATCTGCTCCATATGGTTGGACTCCCTCCTAGCGATGTCCTCCGCATGTCTACGTTGCAGTTGCTCGACCTGCAGAAGGACATCGCGCCGCGCACTGTTAACCTGAAGGGTGGCCTCGTAAAGAAAATTGAGGCCATCCATAACAGTTGCTCTTATGGAGCCTTTCAGGTTCCCAGACTTTTCTAGTTCCTCCTTGGCACGCTGGAATACCCCGTTCGCGGTCTTTAGAAGGGTCGCGGTCGGGCTCTCGGGCTCCCCAATGCTACCACGCCTTCCTCCAGATGGCGGGGTGCGAAAAGCTGCTTCCGCCTCCCTTTGGAGCGCCTGTGCCAGGGTGCCGCTTTCGGATTGCCTAGATCCCGATCCCGCTCCAAACTCGCTCCCGGAGAAGGAGGAACCCTCCCCAGCCTCGATACGACGGCAAGGTACTGTTTTGACCCTTCCGGGGTCCGAAGATGGCCTTTTCGCGGTCGCCGCGGAGATCGTTTCGCGGTCGGTGTTCCGGAGTGTTCGAGTTGATTTTGGATTGTATGTCGACGACATGGTGCTGGGGGAACGGCAGCTAAATATTATAACCAATTACAAAATAATTATAAAAAAAACCTTAAATATATATACTATTATAATTTATCTACCTAGATCTAACTAAACTGGGAACGGTGTCAAAAGGAATATGGGGGGTGGGTGGGGGGGGTGATTGTTAAGTGGGATTTATGGTGTTTTTTAATTTTACTAGATGCTAATGTGTATACTATAAAAGAATCCGGTGTCAAATTTGCAAACGAAGGCACTGTTTAAAAGATATAAATTATTAGAAATTTTAAAATTTCAAAAGTTAGCAAAATTTTGGGATAATTTATAAAACCTGGAATTTTGAAATTTTGAAAAAAGGGTTTGGTAGAGGGCTTTAAAAGGAAAAGGACCAGATATACACACTGTGTATATCCAGGCCTGGGGTTAAAAATGAGCTAGGACGCACCGTTCCCGAGATATCCCGGATTTTCAATCCAAATCTTCCCGACGGGCTGGTGTCGCCTGGAGGTATCCGATCGAGCTGCTCGAAGCGGCGGCTTATTCCTTGTCTTAGGAGCTTTCCAACGACGTAGCGCACGCTGAGCTGCTCCTGCTGGATCCCCGACCTCGTGCCGCGTGGTTTCACTGAAAATTGGCGATAAAATCGCCACCAGTGGCCGGAAAAATCTGGATGAGGTGTCCAAAGATACGTCTCAATGAGACCTATCGTCCAATAAAATGAAAAGTATAGGTTACCGCTTTGGTTTTCTAGTTATTTACGTTTGAACGCTGCCTTTTGACGGTTATTAATGTTTTACTTGTATAACTTTTTTTCCCCAAGCTTGATCTGAGCGCACGATGTGTCGCTGTAATGAGCTTTTCACGGCGCGTCTGACGGTATATCGCACTTATGGGGGCAACAACGGTATCACATACCTCGTGCCACGCCCTTTTTTCCTTTTTCCCGGATATCTCCCGAATCCGTGCTCGAAAAAATCTGGAATATGGCTCAAAATGTGCAGCTCAATGAGGCGCACCGCGCGCAATCAAGAAAAAGATGGGGAAAAGATCTTGTTAAGGCAGCGTTCGCACTTTAACACCACTTTATTACACAATTTAAAGTTTTTTACACTTTTTTGTCACTTTCTTCACTTGGATTACAGAAATATTTATATTGCTAGATCCGCCGTCGCGAGACGCGTCTTTTGATATGCCACACTAATAGATTTGCAACAAAAATACCAATAATTATATTTTACGATTGCGGAGCGACTCGAATTTACTGCGTACTCGTCAGAGGTGCGAAAGAGACTCGGTTAGGTTAGGTTAGGTTAGGTTAGGTTAGGTTAGGTTAGGTTAGGTTTTTTTTTTTTTTTTTTTTTTTTTTTTTTATATCCTACCTCCAACATAATCGGAGCCTATGTTCGTCCTTTTGTTCATTCATGCCAGTTCTCACTTTTATTCCTCTCGCACTTTCATTCTTCATACATGGTCTTTCTATCTTTCGTCATCATTTACTCCTTAAATGGGGATGGGTGCCCATGTCTATGTCCTATCTTATCTACTTATTTGATTATATTGTTCTTTCTTTAATGTTTCGATTTTATTTTACTGAAAGGGGAAAAATAAAACGCTATATATCTTTATTTACACTTCTAGTAGCCTATTATTTTACCTCTTATTACTATTAAACTTTAATGTACTTACGGGTTATTACTTTTACTTTTACATTTTTATACGTTCTAACTCTTACTATCTATGTTATGCTTAGCTCTAATATGCTACACGATATTATGCAAGCATTATTTAAATACTTTTATTTCTATTGATCACCTTTACACATATTTTTTCACAATATTGTATAAAAATGTTTTTGTTTTTTGTTTTTATAAAGGTACTAATAGAGTCGATCGTTAACTTTTCACCTAGTACTTGTTCGAGATCATATCTTTCCCGCATAAAGACCGGACATTTCAACAATATATGTGGCACCGTTTCTGCCTCGTCGGGATCACAGACACACGACGGGCTCTCCTTGCATCCAAAGCGGTTTAAGTACTGAGAAAACCCACCGTGCCCAGTCATTATTTGTGTTGTGATGTTCGTTGGCGTATGCTTTCTGATTAGTCTGTATGCCTCCACTGCATCCGGGAAAAAGATTTTAGTAATTGAGGCTGTTTCCTCGCCCTTATACCTTTGGTTCCACTCATCAAGAGTGTCTTCCCGAAGGTTACGCTTAACGCATGAGATCGGACACAGGTCGTAGTCCGGCCTCCGCTTGGAATTTAAGGCTGCATCCTTTGCCAGTTCGTCGGCTCTCTCATTCCCTGTCAAACCTGCGTGGGCTTTAATCCAGTACAAATCTACAGTTTTGCTCTGGAGGAATGCAGATCTCAAGTTTCCTCTGGCTTCTACGGCTAGGGGATGTAGAGAACCGTAACTGGCAATAGTCATGAGGGCTGCCATGGAATCACTTAGTATTCCAAATGTTTGCCCTACGGTCGACACGATCTCTCTGGTTGCCCTGCATATCGCCAGGAGCTCTGCCTGGTATACGGTGGCGTATGTTGGTAAAGCAAGCTTGAGGGTCCTGGTCTCAGTATTTCCACTCCAAAAGGATAAGGAGGCGCCAACCTTTCCCTCAATCTTACTACCATCCGTGAAGATACGAACATCATGTTCCATCTGGGCGTCAATTTGCTCTTGGTCCTTCAGACTCTTGAGCTCCAGATCAATATGCAGGGCAGGATGCGGGGTTTCCTTGGCGGAGGCAACACGCTCTACCTCTCTGTCACAGAGTTTGTAGTACGGTCCTCCCTTTTTTATCTCATACAGAGAAGCTGCCTCACGTATTCGAAGGTCGAGTGGAAGAATCCCGGTTAACAGTAGCGCGGAATTTAGGGAGACGGTTCGGTAAGCCTTGCACATTTTTTGAACGACTCCGCGCTGAACCGTTCCCAGCTGTTTTCTAATTCCTACCTTTTTGACTGCTGAAGCCCACACGCTGGAGGCGTACAGGATAATTGGTTCTATGGTGGCCATGTAAATTATCCTTATGACTTCGGGGTGGAGACCCCAACTAGCTTTGGCGGCTCTGGCTAATTTTTTGTACACCCCCAGGGCCTTCCTGCATACGCTGGCGACATGCGAGTTAAAGGTCAGCTTGTTATCGATGGTGACACCCAAGATTTTAAGTTCCATTACCATTGTTATGCCGATACCACACATAGTCAGTCGCGGGGTGTCATACTTAATCTTGCGGGTGAGCACCATCGCATTGGTTTTATGCGGAGCAAAACGTAGTTTGTTTCTGACACCCCATGTCTGAACGCGTTCAAGGGCGGCATTGGCGGATTGTTCTATTTCCAATGCTGTGTCACCATCGAAAACAAGCAGGACGTCGTCTGCGAAAGCCTGGCAGTAGTTTCCCCCGGACTCTAGATCCCTTAGAAGGGGATCCAGCAAGAGATTCCAGAGTATGGGACCTCCTATGGATCCCTGGACACATCCCTTCTTTGTGGCTCTAGCATGTTCTTCACCTGCGTACCTCACCCTGACCTTTCTGTTCTCCAGATAACTGTCGATGACCCTTCTCAGATTCAATGGACAGTTTTCCTCAGCCAGTCGGACTCTTATGGCTGGCCACCATGCACTATCGAAGGCTCCCTCTATATCCAGTGATACAAGCGTTATTATTTTCTTTTTGTCGAGCTTTGCATTTATATGTTGTATTAATGTATAGAGGGAGTCCTCGGTACTCTTCTGTGGCATGAATCCGTACTGGCGAGTACTCATCCTAGGGATCAGGTAGAATTTGAGTCGGGCCACCAACATTTTTTCAAAAACTTTCCCAAGTATAGGCAGGAGACCAATGGGTCTGTAGGCCTTTGGCGATGAATAATCACTCTTCCCAGGCTTCCTTAGTACAATTACTATGGCCTCCTTCCAAGCCTCAGGAAAATAATGAAGCTGCAAACATTTGTTTAGTAAAGAAAGGGTTACACCGGGCGCACTTTTAATAGCGTACGAGCAAATATCGGCTGTAAAGCCGTCTGCTCCTGGGGCCTTTCTTGGATTGAAAGACCTGCAAGCTTGCAAGAGTTCGGGCGTCGTGAACGGTGGATCGCAAGTTCCATTTTGCTCGCCAAAGTTCACCAGGTCTGCCCTTCTCCTTATTTCGCGATGCTCGGTATTGTCGCAGCTCATGTCATCCTCTGGATAAAATGTTTCCGCTAGAAGCTTTACAGAGCCTTTTGCGTTCATCACTTCTCCATTTCTGACTAGCGGCAGGTCTTCCTTCCTTGTTGTTACTCGCCCTATCACTCGGTAGATGCCGTCCCAGACTCCTTCCTTATCCTGCTTAGCACAGAAGTCTTTCCAACTATCTACCTGCGCTTTGATAGCCTCACGTTCGTATTCCTCTTTTTGTTTTAGGTACTCTTCAACGACCTTCGGCCTTCGGACTGGTGCAGCACATCGAATCCTTCGCTTTTTGGTGGCGACTTCTTTTTTCAGTTTCTCTAGTTTCTCGGACCACCATGGCACTCTCAGAATCTCCGTGCACTTTCTCAAAGGCATTGATTGAGCACAAGCTTCAGTAATTAATTTGGTATATTTAGTGACGGTTAAATCTATTTGCTCTATTGTTGTGATTTTTTCTATTGTATTAATGGATAAATCGTTTTCTAGCATTAATTGGCTAAGCTTCAAATGAAAATCACACCAATTAGCTTTGCGCGTGTTAAACAATCTGGTTGTTCTTTGTATTTCCATGCCTTTGGATCTTTTCAGAAGAATTCTGAATAGAATGCCATTGTGGTCGGAGCTCGTGAGACCTTCATCTACTGTCCAGTCGTCCACCAAGTCCAACATATCTGTTGAACACGCGGTAATGTCGACGTGACTGCTGTACCGTTGACCCCCTCTAATGGTGTCGAAGGTCGGAATTTCCCCTTGGTTAACGATGTTAAGGCCCATCTCTCCGAGAGCGCCTGACATTTCTTCACCCTTTAGGTCTTCCGTAAGGCTTCCCCACCATGGACTTTTGGCGTTAGCGTCTCCCCCAAGTATCATGAACCCAGGCCCCACTTCCTCGACAATAGCTTTCAGCTTGTCTAGGTAGGGTTTTATGGGCTGATCTGGCTCAAAGTAATATGAGACAAGAACGATCCTCCAGGCGCTGGTCTGGATCCCCACCACTGCGATGTTATGCGTGGTGAGTTTAGGGTACTGTATTATTTTGAGGTTATGGTCAAAGACCACCACAGCCGCCTTGACAGTCCCCTCCTCCGTCTCAGAGCACTGAAAGACGCGTACACCTCTTTGACTTCTCATCGCCTTTTCAGCACCAACATACGGTTCTTGGAGGAGCGCCACTGCAATTCCGCGCTTTGAGGCTTCAAGTAAAAGCTCATTCGTCGCTAACTTCTTCCTTTGAAGGTTTGCTTGTACGACCTTATAGTGTTTTTGTACGCCCGGGGTGACCTTAGCAATACGCTACGGTAGATCTAGCGAGTTCATCCCATTTTCGCCGTAGGGGACAATCCAGGCTGAATGCATTGTGGTCGGTGCGATCTAATTTTGCTCTGACGCAGTTTTGACATTGGGGTGGGACACCCGCCAACCGATCCGCGCATTCACTCCTGAGATGTGGGTCGCCGCAATGACTGCATAAGTCCGCTGCTTCCGTGCAAAAACGCTTTCCATGGCCGTAGCCCAGGCAACGCGTACACTGAACCAGCGGGGTCTGATCTTCGACCCTCACCCGTTGCAGATCAATATGCAGATACCCCATCCCGGTGGCTCTACCCCATATTGTGGGAGATACGCTTATCACGACATTATTCGTGTGAGGGTTTCTAGTCCTCCTCCTGAACTTGACCTCCACCCGCTCGTCCCCTTTTTCGAGGTTTTGAAAAACGTCCCTATTCTGATTTCTCAGGGCTCTGAGTATGTCTTCGTCTGTGTTAACCGATAGAACACCCTTGAGGATCAGAAGTGGGTCTTTGTTTCTCATCTCCTCGACGGTGAGATCTACCCTTTCCTTCTCCAACCTGTTTTTGATCTTGCTCCTTTCTTCCTTCGTCTCAAATCCCATTATGATTTTTCTATCTCTCGCTTTTCTAACTTTCTCAACTTTGACCCAGCCCTCTTTTGCGTCGAGCGCCTTTCTTACCTTTTCCAATACTGCTTCCCCTGTTTCCGTTTCGTCTTTTGAAGTTACAACGATTGAGTGTAGAGTGTTTCTTGCGGATTTAGGGGTCCCAGTTTTGGTCGCAGCTACTGCCGCATACGTTTGAGGCGCCCCCTTCTCTATGATTTCCTTTTGTTTCAACAGGACTTGTTTCAAGTCCTCCATATTTCTGTTATTTTCTTGTAACAGCTTTGTATGTTCCTCTATTTTTATCGCAATGAGGCCAGGGTCGATTCCACAAGTGAAGGTATTGTCCAAGTTAGCGCCTTCTTGCTGGAGAATGCCTGACGATTTCGTATCTTTTGACCTCTCTTTGGCGTCGTTTTCTGCTTCTTTAACTAATTGGTACAGACGATCTAACGCGTCGATGACTCCATTTTTTATTTCCGTTTTGATGTTTCTGGAATTATTTATATTTAGTTTCGCTTTAGTGAGGCATGCTCGGGCTTCCGCCACTCTGTCCAGCCGTCGCTTGGGCGAAATTGGTGTTTCCACAGATGTTCTGCGCATCGTTATTGCCTTGTTCGTTTTATGCATCAGATCTGGGTTCCCGGTCGTTTTACCTTGCTTTGCAATGTCTGTCACGGGGGCAGCTTCGTCATTTTTTGCAGTATTTGAGGCCTCCCATTTCCCTATGCTTCGTCTGACGTTTGAAGCAGATGTTCCAGCACCAGAGGGTGACTTGTCATTGTCCGTCTTTTTGGGTGGAGTCCTAATTCCCAACATTTTGGAGGTAATCGTCTAGATGTAAACGGTGATTAATAGAATAAATGTATAAGTGATTGTAACTGTAGAGGAGTTACGAAGTAAATATAAGGTAATAATATAAAATTAGTGATAGTGTAAAATATTTTAACAATCTAGTTATTATAACAATATTTTACAGAATGTAGAGTTCCGTAATACTAGTCATTCACTTTATACTGCAGTATAATTAATATGTCATATAAAGTCACTAGACAGGTTTTGGCTACTTTAATTATTTTGTAACGCAGTATAATATTATGCAGAATGTAGAGTTCTGTTTGTCAGTAAATCTGGTTACTTATTTAATACTGCAGTATATGTCAGACAACTACTCTAGTAATTAAGGCTAACTAACTATTTTTGACAATATTTCTCTATGTAGAGTTTCACAATCTAAGGATAAAAGTTTAGCATTTAATAGTTCTCTCGATTACTGAAAACTACATCAAAATCGGTTGACAAACGAGGGAGTTATGCCCGGTTACGTATTACAAGTATTAAATAGAATAAATTAAAAAAAAAAAAAAAAAAAAAAAAAAAAAAAAAAAAAAAAACTTGAACTCGAAAAAATTCAAGGAATACGATTCCGAAGTCAAAAATTTTAAATATCTATATACATATGCACAATTACAAAAAATATAATGTTCATATACAAAAACAGTTTCGGTGAGCTAGCGTCCCACAGGATGGTCCGATTTTCAATCTGTAAACGGCAACGATCTTCAAATAATAAGAGCTTCCCAACGTGGTACCATTTGCTGTTGAAATCCCACGGGAACACTGACCACGTGCCACGTGGTTTCCGGTAATAAAGTGTTAAAATCACTGCCGGTGGCTCAAAAAATCTGTTAGAGGTGTCAAAACGTTTGGCTTAATGGGAGTAATCGTTTTGTGAATTTTTGTATATAGGTCGTCGCTTTATTTTTTGAGAAATTTTTAATAGATGTTATTTTTGGAGGTTATATTACGTTTTTTGGTCATAAAAACTTTTCCAACTGTTCGATTTTTATAAACGATATCTCTTTTTCTTTGTCTCGGCGTGACGCATCTAGTGATGTATATATCTACTTGGTCTGACTGCGTTTCGAGGCACCACGTGCCACGTGGTGCTGCACTTTTTCTTGTTTTACTGCGGAATGCCTGGTCGTAAAAATCCAGAAAAGGTCTTAAAATGTCCGGCACGCTGAGGTGCAGCCGTTGACAACCAAAAAATGGCAGGTTATCGCTTTAGTTTTTCCAGCACACGCACTTTATTAAACTAACTTAGCAAAAATCACTGTTTTTCGGCACTTTTCGACACTTTATCCACACCGATCCTTGCGTAAGTGGTATCGCTAGATTCGCCGTCGCAAGACGCTTCTAACGATATATAACACCACTTTGAAATCAAGAAAAATACTATTTCTGAAAATTTTCAACCGCGGAGAGATACGTTTTTGCTGCTCACTCGAAAGTGTTCCGAATGCGACTGGTTAGGTTAGGTTAGGTTAGGTTAGGTTAGGTTAGGTTAGGTTAGGTTAGGTTAGGTTAGGTTAGGTTAGGTTAGGTTAGGTTAGGTTAGGTTAGGTTAGGTTAGGTTAGGTTAGGTTAGGTTAGGTTAGGTTAGGTTAGGTTAGGTTAGGTTAGGTTAGGTTAGGTTAGGTTAGGTTAGGTTAGGTTAGGTTAGGTTAGGTTAGGTTAGGTTAGGTTAGGTTAGGTTAGGTTAGGTTAGGTTAGGTTAGGTTAGGTTAGGTTAGGTTAGGTTAGGTTAGGTTAGGTTAGGTTAGGTTAGGTTAGGTTAGGTTAGGTTAGGTTAGGTTAGGTTAGGTTAGGTTTTTTTTTTTTAAATAAATAGACAAGCACCCACCAAGGGATGATGTCTCCCAGTGCTCTCCTCCCATCACGCGGAAGGAATTGTGATCCTGTTTTTGAAATTACCTACATTTTTGTGCTGATCACGTTAAGAATATAGCTAATGTTTATGATACCTTATTCCTTAAGATCTTGCTGATCAATTAATTTTATACAATAGAGTCGCTAACTTGCAAACTTTGTTTCTTACATGATACTTATACATTCATACTGAAATTTGACAATGATTAATATTAACAATATATTTACATATACGTAACGTTTTCACTATATAAATAGTTAGACAAAAGATATAATACATTTACTAGTAACGAATATTGACAATGACAATAATTTCTAAATGATTAATTGAAAATAAGGGTGCCATTTCGACTTTTTTTTTTTTTTTTTTTTTATTATTATTATTTTTTTTTTGATTACTTTTATTAATTGTTTTTTTTTTTTATACGTTGCGGCTACCCTAATGAAATACAAAATATAAAGATTATGTATAAATACACAATTTAATTTTTACGTAGGTCTAAAAAAAAATTAATTATGTACATAACACTTAATATCATCGGCATGGGTATGCTTGGTCCAT
>NC_066299.1:11622500-11627500 GCF_905404315.1 Leptidea sinapis
GCTCTATACAATGCGGCTGCTTCTCGGACTCGAAGGTCTAGAGGGAGTATCCCAGCCAGCACCAGCGCTGAATTAAGGGACACAGTACGGTATGCCTTGCACAGCTTCTGCGCGAACCCTCTTTGGACAGCATTTAGCTTATTATGAATACATATTTTTTCCGCTGCTTCTGCCCATGCACCTGCGGCATATAAAACCACTGGTTCCACTACCGCTGTGTAAATTGTTCTGATTATATCAGGATGTAGTCCCCAACCTATTCGGGCCGTTCTGGCCAATTTTTTATAAAAGCTTAGGGCTTTCCTACATATGTTGCCTACATGATTGTTGAATGTAAGTTTGTTGTCGATGGTGAGCCCTAAGATTTTAATCTCCGTAGCCAGGCGAATGTCGGCCCCACCAATGTGTAGGCGCGGGGTGTCGTATTTTAGTTTTTTGGTGAATAGCATCGCATTAGTTTTATGCGAGGAAAATTTAAGTTTGTTTCTGACACCCCACGCCTGAACAAATTCAAGAGCGGCGTTCGCACGGCTCTGGATTTCGCCAGCGGTATCTCCATCAAATAGGAGGACCACATCGTCCGCAAACGCTTGGCAGTAATGACCATTACGATGCAGTTCCTGAAGGAGCGGGTCCAAGAGCAGGTTCCATAGAATAGGTCCTCCAATCGACCCCTGGACACATCCTTTGTTGGTGGATCTCGCGACCTCCTGCCCTCCATATCTAAGATTTACCTGTCTGTCTTGTAGGTAACTATCTATGATGCGCCTTATATTTATCGGGCACTTTTCTTCAGCAAGACGGACCCTAATTGCCGGCCACCATGCGCTGTCGAAGGCTCCCTCTATGTCTAGCGATATTATTGTTATGATTTTATGTTCAGCTAACTTTGCGCGTATTTGGTTGATAAGAGCATAGAGGGAGTCCTCGGTGCTTCTTTGGGGCATGAATCCGAATTGCTGATGGCTTAGTCGGGGTAGAATGTGCCACTTTAATCTATTTACCAACATCTTTTCCAAGATTTTACCCATTATTGGCAATAGTCCGATGGGTCTATAAGATTTTGGCTCTATGTAGCTTTCCCTACCAGGTTTCCTAAGGGTTATTACAGTGGCTTTTTTCCATATGACTGGAAAGTGGCCCAATAGCAGGCACCTGTTTGCCAGCGTAAGGAAAATTTCCGAGTCATAGTTAATGGCATGCTGACATATATCTGCGGTCAGTCCGTCGGAGCCTGGAGCTTTTTTGGGGTTGAAGCTCATAGTGGCTACCGCGAGTTCTGTTAGAGTAAACATTGGGTCATAGCTGTCATTATGGTCCGATATGTTTACTTGCGCGGCCTGTTTTCTGATGCTTCTGTGATACCCATTTTCATCTGTTTCGTCATCCGCAGGGAAAAAAGTAGTGGCTAACAACTCTGCTGATTCTTTTTGTCCTAGCAGTTTACCATTTCTCATAAGAGGTAGATCTTCTTCCCTTTTCTCCACTTTCTTAATTACCCTGTAGACTCCTTCCCACAGCCCCTCTCTATCTTGCTTCCCGCAAAACTGTTTCCAGCTTTCAATTCGATATTTTTGTGCTGTTATTTCATATTTTTCTTTTGCTTCCAGGTACTCCTGAACGACTCTTTCCCTTCGGACCTGTGCCGCGAATCGAATTCTGCGCCTCTTGGTGAGCGCATCGGACTTCAGTCTGGCGAGTTCTTCATTCCACCATGGCAAGGTAGGTGTTGTTTTGTTAGTTTTTAGCGGTATGCTCTCGTTGCTTGCTTCTATTGTTATTTGTGAATATTTTTCTATTATTTGATCTAATTTTGCTACTGTGTTAATTTTGTTTATTTCTTGTATATTAATGTTATTTTCTATTAATAACTGGCCCAATTTCTCACGAAAGCGGGTCCAGTTTGCTTTCCTTGTGTTATATTTGCGCGTGGTTCTATTTATATTACTGCCTTTTGATTTTGTAAGTCTAATGTTAAATAATAATGTATTGTGGTCGGAACTCGTCAGACTTGTGTCAACTCTCCAATCCTCGATTCTACTCCACAGGTCCTGCGTGCACGCAGTAATATCAACGATACTTGTGTACGACTTCCCGCCGCGAATGGTATCGTATGTTGGAGTGCAGCCGTCGTTGAGTACCTGTAAGCCTATTTCCTCTAGAGTGCCAGCCATCTCGTTGCCCCTTGCGTCCACTTCAGCGCTACCCCACCACATGCTCTTTGCGTTTGCGTCGCCACCGACGATAACACCGCGGCCAAATTTGTTGCAAATTCGTTTGAGTTGCTCCAGGTATGGCTCTATGGGTTTCGGCTTCGGTTCAAAATAAAATGAGGCCACTATGATCTCCCATGCAATGGTCTTCATTTTTACGACAACGATGTTGTGAGTTGTGTAATCGGGGTATTGGGTGACATCGATATCATTATCAAAGACCGCAATAGCCGCTTTCACAACACCGTCGTGTTGGTCCGCGCATTGGAAGATCCTTACATCTTTATAGTTCCGCATTTTGCCCACGCCACCCACATAAGGCTCCTGGAGCATTGCAAACGCCATCTTTGCTCTTACCGCCTCAATTATAATCTCGTCGGTCGCGAGTTGCTTGCGCTGGAGATTAGCTTGTGCAACAATATAGGGTCTGGATCGTGTTTGTGCGCCTGAGATCACCTTAGCAATAAGCTATGGTTGCCCTGGCCAGAGCCTCCCATCTCTTTCGTATCGGGCATTCATCGCTGAAGGCGTTATGGTCAACCTTTTCTGCTTTGGCTTTGACACAATTGATGCAGGATGGGGCGTCCGCTGTAAGCCAGTATTCGCATTTACTTTTTACATGGTCACCTCCGCAGTGGCTGCATTTTTCTTGTGTCTCCTTGCAAAATCGCCGACCATGGCCGTAGCCTAGGCACATAGAACATTGGACCAACGGTGATTGGTCCATGACTCTTACCCGCTGCAGGTCTATGTGGACTGCCCCGACCTCGACCAGGCGCTTCCAGAGTTTCGGAGAGACTCTTACGATAAGGTGATTCGTAAGTGAGTTTCTCGTTCGTTTTTTGTAGGCCAACTGCATTCTTTGGTCGTCTTGGTCCAATGCATCAAACATGTTTTTGTTTTGATTTTTAAGAGCACGCAGAACTTCCTCATCGTTGTTGTAGTTTAGTACATCCTTAAGTACTATCAAAGGGTCTTTGTTTTTCATTTCTCCCGTTTTATTGATTCTTTCTTTTATTTTCCTTCGCTCTTCTTCTGTCTTGCAACCTATTATTACTTTTCTATCCTTTGCTTTCCTGATTCGTTCTACAGCTACTCCTCCTTCCTTTGCACTTACAGCCTTCCTAATTCGACTTAGGACCTCTTCTCCCGTTTCCATATCGTCGTGCGAGGTTACGACGACCGAGTGTAGTGCTGTTTGCTCCGGAAGTCGTCTACCTGGTGCAGCTGCTACACTAGCATATGTCTTTCTCTCCATATACTCTTTAAGGTGGTCTAGCTTATCACTATTTTCTTTTAGAATTTTCGATTGTTCATCGATCTTTTTCAATAAGTCGTCCATTTTTGGTTCTGTTTTCACTTCTTCCTTGTTCTCGTCGATACTCAGGCTCTTTTTGGTATACTTAGCCGAGTCGGCTTCCTTAACCAATTTAAGGAGGCGATCTAGAACTTGGAGAAGATCCGTCTTATACTCTCTTTTTAGGTTGTTTGAATTTGTTAGAGCATTTTTTCCTTTTTGTACGCACGCAATTGCTTCCCTAACTCGCTCGGTCATTTTACTGCCTTCTTGCTTTTGGGGCGTAATATCGACCGTGAACGTCTTATTTGTTTGGGAGGTGCTCTTCGTTTCGGTTTGTTTTGCCGACTCCCACTCACCGATGCTTTTTCTCACGTTACTTACCCGTGAGGGCCCAGCCTTTTCTTGCATTCTAGGGGAGTCTCGGTCAACTGAGGAAGCTTTTTTCGGGGTCCTGTACATAATTCGGGGGTTATGTATTTTAATGAAGGTCTTAGTCGCGGCTTGCAATATGTAATAAGTTTATATATATATGTATATTTAAGAAATACTAAATAGTTATAAGTTAAGTAAATTTGTAGAAGTTGTATATTATGAAGTTAATAAGTTTGAGTTTTATGTTTATAAGTATAGATATAAGTCAAAAGACGTGAGTTATTAAATTTATATCGTAGGACACAATAGTGTCCTGTCAGTTTTGGAACGTAGTTCCGGTTGTCCTGGTTTAAAAGGTATGAGCGGTATCCAAATAAAGGGGATACAATGTCTAAAATAAAACTTAAAGTAAAACTTAAAAATAAAATACAAGTTTTTTGATAGTGAAGAAAGGTTGTAAAGACCCCCTCACTGTGTAGAGCACCCTTCGCCGAGTCCAACGGTGAAAACCGCACCTCTCTACGACGCCTAGAAGCCGAGCTACAGCGGTTTTTAAAATTCCAAGATGGCGGCCAAAATGGCGGCCACAAGTCAGTTTTGCTCGTAAGTTGCGTTCCAGACGCCGTACGAAGTCGTGCGAGGGCTCCCCGAGCTCGGCTTGGCTAGCTCTACAAAATTATAATATGAGCTCTACCTGGTAGAGTTGTCCAAATTTTTGGGGAAATAGCACATTGACCATGTAGAGCGTACCGGGGGAAAGTTAACACAAAAAAGCTCGTCTCTGTGCGACCACTGGCTACCGAGATACAGATGTTTTAAAAATTCCAATATGGCGGCCAAGATGGCCGACCTCGTCTATGTTTTTACTAACTTTTCTCCCCGTTACGCTAATTTGCCCGTGTTTGGGCTTGTTTTGTAGGTTCTTCAAAGACGAATACAATTATGTAAAGATTTTTGATTTTCCGCTTATCCCCGATTTTTAATTTCACAAAAACACTTATTTTAAGGCTAAAAAATTTTTATAAAATAAAATATTGAGCAAAAAATTTTGAAAAAATTTGGGTAAATGATACTTATGCCAATCTAATTTTTAAGCTTAATTTCATAAATCTCCT
>NC_066299.1:11630000-11637500 GCF_905404315.1 Leptidea sinapis
TATTCTACTTATATCTATATACACTATATCCTTATTTTCTTATTTATCTTATTCTATTTATGCTTTACATTCTAGTTACATCTGTCGGTATATTAATATTAATACATTAACTTTTATTTTTGTGTATTACCCTTTCTATAATAACTTTACAAAATCTTAAAAATATATTTCTAGTTTTATCGTCCTCCATTATTGTACATATATTATCCTGCCTTATTTCTGTTCCTATTTCTATCTCTACCTTTGCTCTACTAATACTATATACTGGACATTCTGTGATTATGTGTGCAACTGTTTCGTCTACATTAAGATCACAGATACACAATGGGCTCTCACTCCGCTTAAATCTATTTAAGTAGTGGGAGAATCCCCCATGCCCTGTAAACAGTTGCACAAGTACTGGGTCAAGTTTGATGTTCTTTAAAATTTTATGTGATTGAACTACATTTGGGAAGAATATTTTAGTAACCGACGCAGTCCCTCCTTCTTTGTACCTACTATCCCATTCTTCTATCGTTCTCATTCTTAATTCCCTTTTTATACACGAGATAGGATACTTGTCATACTCGGGCTTTGTCTTTAATAGCAAAGCTGCGTCCTTTGCCAACTCGTCAGCCCTCTCATTTCCCTCCAGTCCCGAGTGCGCCTTAACCCAAAATAATTGTATAATTTTGTTTTGAATTTCGATCTTTTTTAAATTCTCGCGCGTTTGAACTGCCAAAGGATGGAGGGAAATTCCGCCCACCACTGTTTCCAGTGCCGAGCGGGAGTCGCTGTATATGTTCGCACTGCTCGTCTTGCTCTTAAGAATTAGCTCGGTCGCTTTGCAGAGCGCTAATAGTTCCGCCTGGTAAACGCTGCAGAAAGACTCCAACTTTGCTTTCCTCGTGCCAGTCTCTGAGCCGTTTTCCCACTGGGATAAAGCGGCTCCGACTTTCCCTTCTATCTTACTTCCATCGGTAAATATTTTCATTCCAGTATGTTGGAGTATTTCTGCACCGTCCCCGAGACATCGGAATGTAAGCCCTAACTGTTCCGACGGATGTGCCATTTCAGCAAAGGGCACAGGTCTCTCCACCTCCCTGTCCCCGATCACCAGACGAGAATGACCCTTCTTTATTTCATAAAGTGAGGCCACTTCCCAGATCCTGAGGTCCAGGGGAAGCAGTCCGGCAAGTATTAAAGCCGAATTCAAAGATACGGTCTTGTACCCCTTGACGCATTTTTGGACAAAGCCCCTCTGCACTGCATTCAACTTTCGCCTTATACCCATCTTCTTTGCGGCCGGACCCCATGCACTCGCCGCATACAGTACTATTGGTTCAACTGCCGCCGTGTAGATGGTTCTGACTATCTCAGGTTCCAGCCCCCAGTGAACTTTAGCGGTTCTTGATAGTTGTTTGTAGACATTCAATGCCCTACGGCACACATTCGCCACGTGGGCATTGAATGCCAGTTTATCATCTATCAAGAGACCGAGCACCTTTATTTCTCTCGACATGACAATATTAGTACCGACATGACAATATTAGTACCCCCCATGTGCAGTATTGGGGTGTCATACTTCAATTTCCTGGTTATTAGTATTGCTGTAGTTTTTTGAGGCGCGAATTTCAATTTATTTATGGCACCCCAATTCTGCACTAACTCAAGTGCTTCGTTTGCCTGTCTTTGTACATCTTGTGTGGTCTCACCGGAGAAAATCAGAACCACATCATCGGCAAACGCCTGGCAGTGAACTTCCTTTCTCTCCATCTCTTTCAACAATGGGTCCAGCAGCACATTCCAGAAAGTTGGCCCTCCTATAGACCCTTGCACACAACCTTTTTCAGTCTCTTTCATCCATTCCGACCCTGCGTACCTCACCAGCACTCTCCTTTTCGAGAGATAGCTGTCCACCAAGCGCCTTAGATTTACTGGGCACTCAAGCTCCGCCAGCCGGCACCGAATAGCAGGCCACCACGCACCATCAAATGCTCCCTCTATGTCCAAAGATATAACTAAAACAATCTTCTTGTTATCGCGCTCTTTTTGAATGTGTTGGATCATGTCATAGAGGGAGTCCTCGGTGCCACGCTGCGGCATGAACCCATACTGCAAAGTGCTCATTTTTGGCAGAGTATGCCATCTTATTCGGCGAACAACCATCTTCTCAAAAATCTTTCCAAGGACTGGTAATAGTCCAATCGGCCTATATGACTTTGGAAGGGTATAGCTATCCTTTCCAGGTTTACGCAGGGCCACCACAACCGCAATCTTCCATACCTTGGGATAGTAGGTTAGCTGTAGACATTTATTTAATATGGCTAAGAATAAATCAGTATCCAGAGTGATAGCTGCCTTACAGATATCTGCTGTGAACCCGTCCACTCCTGGTGCCTTTTTTGGGTTAAAGCTGTCAGCAGACCATCTTAACTCCTCCACTGTGAATGGAGGATCGTATAGCTCAGTATGCGTACTTCCATTCACTCTTTCCGCTTCTTTTCTCACTTTTTGGTGGTCTGCTGTATCTTCATCAGTGTCATCATCAGGATAGAAGGTATCTGCCAGCAATCTAGCAGATTCCCCCCCCGTTAAGATTTTTCCTCGGTGTTCCAGTGGCAAGTCCTCTCTTCTAGTTGTTGTCCTGTTTATCACTCTGTACACTCCATCCCACATACTTTCTTTGTCTTGCTTACAGCAAAACTTTTTCCAGCTAGTGGTCTGGGCATTCCGTACTTGCTGTAAGTAACTCTCCTTAGCCTGAAGATATTGTTCAGCGACCCATGTTCGGCGGGCAGTGCAGGCATTTCTAATTCTGCGTTTCTTAGTTAAAACTTCTCTTTTTAACTTAGTAAGTTCCTCAGTCCACCAAGGCAATCCTGTTTGTTTTTTGTTTTTAATTTTTGGTATACTATCATCGCAAGCTTCAGCTATAGAATCTGTATATTTTGTGATGGTCTGTTCTAATATTTCCACGTTTTTAATTTTGTCTACTTCCTGTTTATTAATTTTATGCCTGTGCCAAATTTGGGTCAATTTAATATTAAATTGGCCCCAATTCGCTTTTCTGGTGTTATAAACCCGAGTCGTTCTTTTTATATCTACCCCGCAAGAATTTTGTACTCTAATAGTAAACAGGATTGCCCTGTGATCCGAAGTTGTTACGTTGTCCGACACTCTCCAATTTTCAATCTTCCCAATCATGTCCGCCGAACATGTTGTGATATCCACATTGCTGCTGAATCTTCGACCTCCTCGAATTGTATCGAAGGTGGGCTCGTCTCCACAATTTAGTATATGGAGGTCCAGTTCCCCCAACAAGCCTGCGACATCCTCCCCTCTCTTATCTACATCTCTACTCCCCCACCACAAGTTCCACGCATTAACATCGCCGCCGAGTATCACGCGTCCGTTTCCCAACTCTCGCACTGCACTCCTTATTTGGTCGAAGTAGGGATCCAGGGGTTTATCCTTTTCTAGGTATACTGACACCACCCCAACTTCCCAGGCGCTGGTTCTCAACTTTGCGACGGCAACGTTTTCCGTTGTTAAGTGTGGGTACTGGGTGATGTCAATCGATAAATCAAATAGTGCAATGGCAGCCTTAACAACCCCTTCACCCCTTTTGCAACATTGCACCACTCTCACTCCCGGATAGGTTTTCATTTCCCCACTCCGACCAATGTATGGCTCCTGTAACATAGCGAAAGCCGTTTTGGTCTTGCTCGCAGCCATGACCAATTCAGCCGTCACCGTGGCACTCCTCTGCAAGTTTGCTTGGATAACGTGATACCCGGGGGTCGCATGATTTGTGTCTCCTATCTGTTGTGTATCCTCACCCGAGATCACCTTAGCAGTATGCTACTGATGATCTCGCCAGTGCTTCCCACTTAGTCCTTATTGGACATTCTGCACTAAATGCATTGTGGTCAGTTCTCTCCATTTTGGCAATTTGGCAGTTTGGGCAGTTCGAAGCTTGCCCATTGCGCCAGCTCTCACACTCATACCGCAGGTGCCTCCCTCCACAGTGACTACAGATGTCGTCTGGGCTTGAGCAGAACCTCTTCGTGTGTCCATAGCCCAGGCATTTTGTACATTGTACGAGAGGTGAGTGGTCATCTACTCTGACTCTCTGCAAGTCGATGTGGGCTGCTCCTGCCTCCGTCATTCTTTTCCATATAAATGGAGAGACCCGAAGCACAATGTGGCTTGTAAGTGGATTTCTAGCTTTCCTCCTAAAAAGCACATTCATCCTGTTTTCTTCCTCCCCCATGCCTTCAAGTATCTTGGAGTTTTGGGACCGAATGGCCTCCAGGATTTCCGCATCTGTGTGGATGGCCATAACCCCTTTTAGGATAATTTGTGGGTCTTTGTTTTTGATTTCTTCTACTAACAATCCCCCCCCTTCCCTTCCGATACTTTCCCTAACCCTTTTCATCTCTTCCTTATCCTTACATCCAATTATGATTTTCCTATCTTTCGCCTTCCGAATTCGATCTATTTTTATTCCTTCTGATTTAGCTTTTACTACTCTTCTAATTTTTTCTAAGACTTTCTCCCCAGTGTCTAGTTCGTCTTTTGAAGTGACCACCACAGAGTGCATACCTACCGGTTGCGGCCTTACTCTGTTACCTCCTGCTACCACGCTTGCGTAGGTCGTCCTTTCAAGTGCTGCTTGATGGTCTGATATTTTCTCCCTTAACAGCGATATTTGTGTCATGCTATCGGCAAGCATTTTGCTGTGTATCTCTATCTTCATACCTAGATCCCCAATCTTTTCCCCGTCCCTATTACTCACCTGTCCTTCAGTTGGTGCTACTTGCTTTGGTATTGCTGCTGCCGTACCTATCTTTGCAGCTGTTGCATCCTTAACCAGCTGATACAGGTTGTCAACCGCAGTTATAATACCCTGCTTCAGGTCGGACTTCAGATTGCGTGATTGGCTTACGCAAGCCTTCGCCTTCTGAAGCCAGGCCCGCGCCTGGGATACCCTATCTGCTGACTTTAATAGGCGCGGAGACGTTCCAGCCGTCTCTGTGGGTACCTTTTGGGCGCCACTTTTAAGATCTTGAGAGAGCGTTAAGCCCTTGTCCTTAACATTGCGGGGTACCGCTTCTAGAGCCGTTTGTTTGGGAGATAGGGATACTTTGGACGACCCGGAGCTATTCCCTGCTTCCCATTGCCCTATGCTGCGTCTCACGCTCGAGGTATGTAATATTTTACTTGGGGAAGGATTTGTTGCCTCGGATGGAGATATCTCGAAGGTATCACTTAGAGTTGTCTTCTTGGCTGGGGTGCGGCAGGTTGCCATTTTATGGAGGGACAGCAGCGTCAACTTGTAAGTAAAACTAAAACTAAAATTGGTTAAAAATTTTAACCTTATCTATAAACTGTATTAAAACTAAGTATATAGGTCAAAAGACTCTATGAACTACTTACATATAATATAACGTTGTTATAGCAATAAAATGTTTCTGCTCTACATAGAGCGAATGGTTTATGTCAAATTAAGTAAAGCCAATAAGCCGACTGTCAATATTTTAAAACCTAAAGAAAATGTAAAAAAGAATAATTTTTTGTATGATGATAGAGTCAGGACTCTATGTAGAGCTACAATATATCTAGATAGAAAGAGCGTTCCAAGGTGGGTGTTTCCTTGAAAACCGCAGTCAAATAGGACCAGAAACAAGGAAGTTACAGCAGAAAGAAGTTTTTGCGCTAAAACCAAGATGGCGCCGAAATGGCTGCCGAAATCTTAGTTTTTACAATTCCGGTCCGATTTATGCCGCGTTTGGACTCTATCAATTGGGAAAAATCTCCTCTTTTTGATTTTACTTATAGTTTTATTGATTTTACTAATAATTTTATATTTGATAAATGTCGAAAGATTTTACTTCAAAAGAAAGTTACTAAAAGTATATATAAATATAAGTAATATGGGTATAAAATACTGAGTTTGTCTAGTATGTCAATAGTCATATGTGATTAAGAAGCCCAATAAGACACCAATAATCATAACAACTTGAGACAAATCTCCAAATCTGCTATTTGAAATCAGATATAATAATATGACGATTTAATACCCTTAAAATATAGAGTAGTCGATGCCAAGTCCAACGGTGAAAACCACGTCCCGCTACGATACCTGGAAGCCGAGATATCGCGTCTTTTAATAATCCAATATGGCGGCCAAGATGGCGGCCATAAGTCAAGATAGGTTGTAACTCACGTTCCAGGCACCGCACAGGGCCGTGCGACGATTCCCCGAGCTCGGCTCGATTAGCTCTATGTGTCTATGATGTTGACTCTACTTTGTAGAGCTGTCAAATTTTTTGTGTCAAAAACAACCTAGATATATAGATTTAAAGGGGGGAATATTACTATAAAAAATCCCGGTTCCGTACGACCACGGAGAGCCGAGATATTTCGATTTTTCAATTTCCAATATGGCGGCCAATATGGCCGACCAAGTAACTGGTTTTGAGTAACTTCTGTATTAATACTCCAAAATTGTCCGTGTTTGGGCTTATTTTAAAAGAAATTTTAAGGAGATTCAAAATTTTTGAACGAACGATTTTTAATTCTACCCCCTGATTTTTAATTTTGAAAAAACCTTAGTTTTGACACAATAAATTATTTTAAAAATACAAAAACGCAATGAAAAATTCCGAAAATATTTACACCGAGTAATACTATTTTTACTTAATTAATGACATTCAAACCAAGTGTCTGCTATAGGGGAAACTACCCCCTCGTGTTCACCCCAAAATTTCAAAAATTCATAACTTTTTTATTTTTAAAAAGAAAATTTTGAAATTTAGAATATATATTAAATTTATTGATATCTATATAAAGCAATTTTAAAAAAGTGGTGTTGCCGATCGTATTGCTGAGTTATGAATTTTTGAAAATTTGACAAAATTTTAAAATTTAATAACTTAAAAACTACTGATGCGATTTTGTTTTTCTAAATTGCTGGTGTCTTCTCTTCCAATGACGCGCCTTTTGATGTCACCCGAAGCGATCTAGCACACGTGGATCTGTGACCTCGTGGCCACGTGGAAGTTGTTTTTTTGCTGATATTACTTCGGTTTTCAGCGATAAAAATCCAATTTGGTATCAGCAATGTAGATCTCGATGAGGCGCTTCCAAATCCACTTTTAAAAGTATATGTTACCGATCTGGTTTCGGCAGCGTAATTTTTTGAAATTTAAAAATTTTGAATTTTGCACTTTTTCACCCACTGTACTTCCAAATTTTGTCCGATTTTAAAAATATTTAAATAACCGTGTAGAGCTCACTTTTCTGCGTCTTTTGATATATGGTACACCTATGTACGCGAAAAATTTACCACACTTTGAATTTTCGTTATGAACTTTTTCAACACTTTGAATGCGGAGCAACTACGGACGTGTGTTCTAGCTTCAGGGGGCGTCAGCGGAACGCGGTTAGGTTAGGTTAGGTTAGGTTAGGTTAGGTTAGGTTAGGTTAGGTTAGGTTAGGTTAGGTTAGGTTAGG
>NC_066299.1:11640000-11647500 GCF_905404315.1 Leptidea sinapis
CTTAATCCACATTATTTTACTTAATCTAACCGAAATTTGGTGTTACATTTTTATAGGTCTTATACTTACATTAACATTTTTTTTTTTTTTTTTTTTTTTTACCATTTATTAACATAATATTATGTACTTATCTGCTACTCAAAACTAGGCACACAATCTTATATTCTACTGGTTGTATAAGGTCCCTATAATTGATTATAGGGAACCTTTCTATACATTAGATAACTACAGTGTACTTAAAACAATTTGATTAATAACCTAAGGAACTATATTATAAAATTTTCAAAAAATTATTCATTTCTTATTTCTACTTTTTGAACTATGTACATATTATTATGATTTTAGAATTTAAAAGTGCTACCGTTCCGCGGCAGAACATCAGCGAGGATTCTTCGGCAGAATCTTTCAAATTCCGTCCTCCATGGCTTTGCAACAAAGGTTGGAAGGTTGACCTCCACGACAGCCATTCCACTTACAGTCTCAAGATCGCATCTCCACCGGCCGAACCTTGGGCACTCGAGCACCAGGTGCAATGCGCTTTCATCTGTACGATCGTCGCATATGCACACCGGGCTATCCTTCAGGCCGAACCGGTGGAGATACGCTGAGAACCCGCCATGGCCTGTTATCACCTGAGCCATCAACGCGGAGAAAGGCTCATCCCTGACCAGGTTAGGTTAGGTTAGGTTAGGTTAGGTTAGGTTAGGTTAGGTTAGGTTAGGTTAGGTTAGGTTAGGTTAGGTTAGGTTAGGTTAGGTTAGGTTAGGTTAGGTTAGGTTAGGTTAGGTTAGGTTAGGTTAGGTTAGGTTAGGTTAGGTTAGGTTAGGTTAGGTTAGGTTAGGTTAGGTTAGGTTAGGTTAGGTTAGGTTAGGTTAGGTTAGGTTAGGTTAGGTTAGGTTAGGTTAGGTTAGGTTAGGTTAGGTTAGGTTAGGTTAGGTTAGGTTAGGTTAGGTTAGGTTAGGTTAGGTTAGGTTAGGTTAGGTTAGGTTAGGTTAGGTTAGGTTAGGTTAGGTTAGGTTAGGTTAGGTTAGGTTAGGTTAGGTTAGGTTAGGTTAGGTTAGGTTAGGTTAGGTTAGGTTAGGTTAGGTTAGGTTAGGTTAGGTTAGGTTAGGTTAGGTTAGGTTAGGTTAGGTTAGGTTAGGTTAGGTTAGGTTTTGTTTTTTTTTTTTTTTTTTTTTTTTTTTTTTTTTTTTTTTTTTTTTTTTATAACTAGTGGCCTACCTCCCTGGCAACTTTCGTCCCAGGGCCGAGGAGCTACTATGACTACTTTCTCCCTACCATTGAGCGGTAGGGGTTGTAGGTGTGGAGTTTTATTTATTAAATCAAAACATAACAATTTTGGGTTTATCCTTATGACTAACAATTTAATTAAGTGGCTTACATACTAACAAAAGATTACACTATTCTACTTCTATATTTATTTATTTTAATTGGTTAAATCTATTGCTATTACAAAAATTTTCTACTTACAATTAGGCGCTTTACTTAAATTCTATGGGTTGTATAAGGGCCCTATAATTTAAATAGGGAACCTTTATATACATTAACTACTACTATTTATATATTAACTAAACATTTATAAACTACCATATTAACTATTGTTTCACCTAACTATTTAATTACAATTGATACAAATTTATTTAAGTTTGACTTTAATATTGCTGCCGTTCCGCGGCAATACATCGGCTAAAATTCTGTGGCAGTATTTTTCAAAATGCCTTCTCAACGGCTTTGCGACAAAGGTTGGCAGGTTGGTCTCCACAACGGCCATGCCACATTCTATCTCAAGGTCGCATCTCCACCGGCCAAACCTGGGGCAGTCGAGCACCAGGTGCAATGCGCTTTCGTCTGTTCGACCGTCGCATATGCACACTGGGCTATCCTTCAGGCCGAACCGGTGGAGATACGCCGAGAAGCCGCCATGGCCCGAGATGATTTGGGCCATCAAGGCGGAGAAAGGTTCCTCCCTGACCAACTTGTAAGACGCCACGACGTCTGGCAGAAACGCTTTTGTAACACTTGCAGTTTCACCCGCGGTGTAGCGTTCCTGCCAGACGCCGAGGGTCCTGGCTCTAATTTTGCGGCGGAGAGTTGAAATCGGTACTCCATCGTATGCAGCCCTCAATTTCGAGTGGAGCGCCGCGTCCTTCGCCAAGTGATCAGCCCTCTCATTCCCCTCTATACCTACATGTGCCCGAACCCAGCGGAACCGAATGGTTTTACCCATATTTCGAGCCCGCCGGATAAGGTTTTTAATTTCAAAGGCTATCGGGTTAAATGAAGATCGATCCCTTAGCAGCTCCAGCGACGACCTGGAGTCGCTAAGAATCTCGACCCTCATGTCGGGCATCTTCAAGATGTCCTCGATAGCCTTCGAAATTGCGCACATTTCGGCTTGGAAGACAGAGCAATAATCCTCTAACTTGAGTTTTCTTGCTCTGACTTCCATGCCTCGCCGCCTGTATGATATTCCGGCTCCAACCCTGCCCTGTATCTTGCTTCCGTCGGTGTAGACTTGCAGGTAACCCTCTCCCTCTCCTGAGTCATCCTGCACCTCTACCGCGTCGGTTTCGGCCTGTGTTTCCTCGAGACAACAGAACTCTACCTCAGGAGCGAGGGCTGGATGGGGAGCATCCAGGAAGCTAACCCGCTGTTCAGCCTTCCTGTCTGCCATACCATCAATGTCCTCACCCCTTTTATATCGGTACAATTCTGCTGCCTCTCGGATTCTCAGGTCGAGTGGCAAGATACCTGACAGGATCAGTGCCGCACTCAAACTGGCGGTTTTGTAGGTCCGGCTGATCTTCCGCGCGAACCCTCGCTGAACTGCGTCCAGCAACTTCCGCACTCCGACTTGATCTACGGCTGGGACCCAGACGCTTGAAGCGTAGAGTACGATTGGCTCCACAGCGGCGATGTAGATGGTCCTCACCACCTCTGGGTTCAGGCCCCAGGTTGTCTTAGCCGCCCTTGACAATTGGCCATAAATGGCCGTTGCCTTCCGGCAAACGTCAGCGACGTGCGGCTTAAAGGACAACCTGTGGTCAATAATAAGACCCAGGATCTTGGTTTCTGTGACCATCTTTATACTTTCGCCGCCCATGGTGATCTGAATAGGTGTTACTTTCAGTTTCTTGGTAATCACCATGGCGTTGGTCTTGTGTGGAGCAAATCGCAGCTTGTTGTCCAAGCCCCAGTCGTAGACCCGCCGGAGGACGGAGTTAGCGGTCCGCGCGATAGTCTCCGGAGAGGAGCCCGAGAAGACGAGCACTACGTCGTCGGCGAAGGCTTGCACGCGTAGGCCCTCTTCCTCGAGGGCGCCCAGCAACGGATCAATCAGGAGGTTCCAGAATATGGGCCCCCCAATCGATCCCTGAACGCACCCCTTGGTTGTGGGCCTCACGCACTCGGCGCCCGCATAACGAATAATGACCTCGCGGTCATTGAGGTAACTGCACACGGTGGAGTACAGATTTCGGGGGCATTTCCTGGCTGCCAGCTGGTGTTTAATAGCTGGCCACCAGGCGCTGTCGAATGCCCCCTCTATGTCTAGAGACACCATCAATACTACCCTCTTTGCCCTGACCTCAGCCCTGATGTGCTCGATCAAGGCAAAGAGGGCATCTTCAGTGCTCCGCTGTGGCATAAAACCGAATTGGCCCGAGTTAATCGTCGGCAGTACGTGCCACTTTATCCGGCGTACCATCATCTTTTCCAAAGTCTTACCGTGGACTGACAAAAGTCCAATCGGACGGTAAGACTTTGGATGATGGTAGTCGGATTTTCCCGGTTTGGGAAGTGTCACGACTGCCGCACGCTTCCAGGGCTTCGGGAAGTATCCCACAGCGAGGCACCTGTTGGCTATCTCTAGGAAGAGCCGTTCATCTGCCTCAATGCTTTTTGCACTGATGTCTGCCGTAAATGCATCCGATCCAGGAGCTTTGCGAGCACTGAAGTCATGAACCGCCTCCCTGAGTTCCGCAATGGTGAAGGGCGGATCATCCGCTGCACAGGCTAACTCGCACAGCGGACGGTCCGCTCCCCTCCTTATTGCAGAATGTACGGGAGTGTCATCCTCCAGCCTGTCGTCCGGGAAGAACGTAGCTGCAAGGAGTTCTGCACTTTGCTTGGGATCAAGAGTCACTCCGTCTCTCACAAGAAGTTTGTCTTCTTGCTTTTTCGAGCTTTGACGGAGGACTCTGTAGATTCCGTCCCACAGGCTTTCGCCTGTTTGCGCGGTACAGTACTCCTTCCAGCTATGGGTCTGCGCCGCTTGCGCGGCAGACTCATATTTCTCCCTAGCTTCTAGGTACTGTCGAATGACGAATTCCCTCCTTGTTGGGGCCGCGCAGCGTATGCGTCTCTTTTTAGTGACCGCATCTCGCTGCAGGACCCGAAGTTCGGAGGTCATCCATGGAGGTTCATACTTCAGTGTTCGGTTCAGCTTTGGGATCGCGGCCTCACACGCTTGTCGGACCGCCTCCTGGTATTCGAGGACAACGTTTTCGATGTCCTCGGGGGCGGTTATGGCCGACACTCTTTCCACTCGGATTTGGCGGCTTTCGAACTGTAGGATAAGTTCCTTTCGGAACTTATCCCAGTTTGCCTTTCGCGTGTTATATATCCGAGTGGTTGGTGCTGGGCCGGGTGCTTTCGCACGACCAGCGCGGAGGCCTATCCTTAGAGCGTTGTGATCGGAGCTTACCATAGCGGGGTCCACCCACCAGGATTCCATCCTTGGCAGGATACTTTGGCTGCACACCGTAATGTCGACTCTGCTTGTGCAAAGCCGACCTCCTCGAACCACTTGGAAGGTGGGTTCGGTTCCGGTATTAAGGATGTGCAGCTGATGATCATCAAAGTATCCAGCCAATTCAGCTCCCCGGTGATCCTCGTCCGTGCTACCCCACCATGGGCTCCACGCGTTGAAGTCACCTCCGATCACAACACTCAAGGTTCCCAGCTTGGATCGGACGCTGGACAGACGTTCCAGGTATGGATCCAGGGGTTTGTCCCCTTCCAGGTAAGCGGACACTATTCCAAGTGTCCAGTCGGAGAACTCTATGGTGATTGCCACTATGTTCTCCGACTGGAGGCTCGGGTCACACCTTACCTGGAGGTCTTTATCAAAGACCGCTATTGCGGCCTTTGCGGGGTTGGTCCTAGTTATCCCCTGGTCCATTTGATAGACGCGAACCCCTGGGTATCGCTTCAAGGCACCTTGACTACCTGTATAGGGTTCCTGCAGCAGTGCCAGGCTTACCTTCTGGCTGACAGCTTCTGCCATCAGCTCATCGGTTGCCAATCGCTTCCGCTGCAGGTTTACCTGTATCATGTGCCTTGAAGCAGCATCCTTGGGCCCGCGACCTCCTGGAATTACGACTGCGGTGCCCTCAGCAGTAGCACACGCCAAGGCGGGCAATGGCATCCCACTTCCGCCTCACCGGACAGTCACTGCTGAATGCACCGTGGTCCGTCTTTTCCAGCTTCGCGTGACGGCAGTTAATGCAGCTGGGCGGCTCTCCCACGACATAGTCGGGGCATTCGCTCCTAACGTGTGGTCCCCCGCAGTGACTGCAAAGGTCCGAAGACTCTTTGCAGTGGCGCCGTCCGTGCCCGAAGGCTAAGCACTTCGAGCACTGTATAAGGGGCGAGAAGTCCTCAACCTTTGACCGCTTAAGGTCAAGATGGACGGAGCCCCCGTCCGTCATGCGACGCCACAGCGGAGGGGCCACACGCAGGACGACATGTGAGAGGTGCGGGTTGCGGCACCTACGTCGGAAACATGTTTCCGTCGTTTGATGGTCCTTCTGGAGGCCTGTGAAGAGCTCTTTATTCTGAGCTCTCAGGGCCGCAATGACCTCCTCGTCTTTGAGGCAAGAGAGGACGTCTCTGATGATCACCATCGGATTTCTCCCCTTTGCCTCTTGAACTTGGAGGCCCGAGTTGGTCCCGAGCCGAGTCTTCACGGCCTCTACCTCACCTTTCGTGCCGCACGTTAACACCACCTTCTTGTTGCGGATTTTGCGGACGCTATCCACCTTGGCACCGGATTACATTTTCGCTACTGTCGTCAGGCGACTTACTCGTCACCATGATTGAGTGACCGGACTTCACCGGCGCCTTGGCAGCCATCGCCGCATACGAAGGCGGTGTTGAGGCCCGTACGGGCTCCTCTGGGAGCTTTGTTACTTTAGCTCCCAGACTTCGCACCTCAGCCAACATGTCTGTAGCTTCCCGCCGCATGGACTTTAATTCTCCCAGAAGGGAGCCCAGCTCAGCAGCGGGTGGATGGAGGGGCAGCCTTGTGTTAATTTGCTGAATTACTTCGAATTCAACTATACGGCGGAGTGCCTCCAGCTCCTTGCGCAACTCCGCCGTCTGCCCCCCCACGTCTGCTTTCTCCACCCGCTGCGTTAAGAGCAAAATCTGCTCCGCGTGGCCGGACTCTCTTCTGGAGATGTCCTCTGCGTGTCTCCTTTTAATATTTGCGATCTCCATTTGGAGATCGCGCCGCGCACTATTTACCTGTAAAGTGGCCTCATACAGAAAGTTGAGGCCCTCTATCACGGTTGTTTTGATAGAGCCTTTCAGGTTTCCTGATTTTTCCAGCTCTTCTTTAGCCCGCTGGTAGACTCTGTTAGCGTCCTTTAATATTGTTGCCGTTGGACTTTCGGGCTCCCCGGTGCTTACTGATCGTCCACCGGATGGCGGGGTGTGAAAATCCCCGACCGCCTCCCATTGGATCGATTGCGCCAAGGCGCCACTGCCAGGTTTGCTTCCCGAGCCGGCACCGAATTCGCTACCGGTAAAGGAACCTTCCCCCGCGTCAACCTTTCGGCTCAAAACAGCTCGTATTCTTCCGGGGTCTGATGATGGCCGTTTCGTGGTCATCGTTGTGGCCACCAACCCCTTATCGCCGGTTCTAATCTGGCGGGAAGACTTAGCCGATGATGTTGACATAATGCTAGAACGGCGACACGTAGAATTACTTATTAAAATTTACTAAAAACAATTAGACGACAAAAATTTAAATGTTAGAAAATACAATAATATAATAATTTGACAATAACAGATTTTTAGTAGCGCCAATAGAGAGAGCTACTCTTTACGATGAAAATGAGCCCAAACACGGCTATCCTTAGTGAAAAATAAAGAAATTACAAATAATTTTTACAAAAATATAAAAAATTCCTATAACTAGTTAAAAACAAAGAATTTAAAAATTTCGTCGGAGCCAATTAAAAGATCTTAAAAAGACGGTTCAGGCAAGCCCAAACTCGGCTACCCTAGCTGCCTCGGTTCACGAGTTATGACCAAGGGGGGTGAGGTATGGTTGGGGGGAGGGGGGGGGGGGGTTCCACGGGAAGACTATTGGAATAGGTTGTTATTTTTGTTAGAGGGGGGGGGGAGGGGGGGGGAGGTCAATTAATCGGTAAGTGGGTGGAGATGACCAGGGGGTTAATTGTTAGTGAGGGGGAAGGGGTGGGTTGTACCTCT
>NC_066299.1:11652500-11656114 GCF_905404315.1 Leptidea sinapis
TCATCCATTCCGACCCTGCGTACCTCACCAGCACTCTCCTTTTCGAGAGATAGCTGTCCACCAAGCGCCTTAGATTTACTGGGCACTCTAGCTCCGCCAGCCGGCACCGAATAGCAGGCCACCACGCACCATCAAATGCTCCCTCTATGTCCAAAGATATAACTAAAACAATCTTCTTGTTATCGCGCTCTTTTTGAATGTGTTGGATCATGTCATAGAGGGAGTCCTCGGTGCCACGCTGCGGCATGAACCCATACTGCAAAGTGCTCATTTTTGGCAGAGTATGCCATCTTATTCGGCGAACAACCATCTTCTCAAAAATCTTTCCAAGGACTGGTAATAGTCCAATCGGCCTATATGACTTTGGAAGGGTATAGCTATCCTTTCCAGGTTTACGCAGGGCCACCACAACCGCAATCTTCCATACCTTGGGATAGTAGGTTAGCTGTAGACATTTATTTAATATGGCTAAGAATAAATCAGTATCCAGAGTGATAGCTGCCTTACAGATATCTGCTGTGAACCCGTCCACTCCTGGTGCCTTTTTTGGGTTAAAGCTGTCAGCAGACCATCTTAACTCCTCCACTGTGAATGGAGGATCGTATAGCTCAGTATGCGTACTTCCATTCACTCTTTCCGCTTCTTTTCTCACTTTTTGGTGGTCTGCTGTATCTTCATCAGTGTCATCATCAGGATAGAAGGTATCTGCCAGCAATCTAGCAGATTCCCCCCCCGTTAAGATTTTTCCTCGGTGTTCCAGTGGCAAGTCCTCTCTTCTAGTTGTTGTCCTGTTTATCACTCTGTACACTCCATCCCACATACTTTCTTTGTCTTGCTTACAGCAAAACTTTTTCCAGCTAGTGGTCTGGGCATTCCGTACTTGCTGTAAGTAACTCTCCTTAGCCTGAAGATATTGTTCAGCGACCCATGTTCGGCGGGCAGTGCAGGCATTTCTAATTCTGCGTTTCTTAGTTAAAACTTCTCTTTTTAACTTAGTAAGTTCCTCAGTCCACCAAGGCAATCCTGTTTGTTTTTTGTTTTTAATTTTTGGTATACTATCATCGCAAGCTTCAGCTATAGAATCTGTATATTTTGTGATGGTCTGTTCTAATATTTCCACGTTTTTAATTTTGTCTACTTCCTGTTTATTAATTTTATGCCTGTGCCAAATTTGGGTCAATTTAATATTAAATTGGCCCCAATTCGCTTTTCTGGTGTTATAAACCCGAGTCGTTCTTTTTATATCTACCCCGCAAGAATTTTGTACTCTAATAGTAAACAGGATTGCCCTGTGATCCGAAGTTGTTACGTTGTCCGACACTCTCCAATTTTCAATCTTCCCAATCATGTCCGCCGAACATGTTGTGATATCCACATTGCTGCTGAATCTTCGACCTCCTCGAATTGTATCGAAGGTGGGCTCGTCTCCACAATTTAGTATATGGAGGTCCAGTTCCCCCAACAAGCCTGCGACATCCTCCCCTCTCTTATCTACATCTCTACTCCCCCACCACAAGTTCCACGCATTAACATCGCCGCCGAGTATCACGCGTCCGTTTCCCAACTCTCGCACTGCACTCCTTATTTGGTCGAAGTAGGGATCCAGGGGTTTATCCTTTTCTAGGTATACTGACACCACCCCAACTTCCCAGGCGCTGGTTCTCAACTTTGCGACGGCAACGTTTTCCGTTGTTAAGTGTGGGTACTGGGTGATGTCAATCGATAAATCAAATAGTGCAATGGCAGCCTTAACAACCCCTTCACCCCTTTTGCAACATTGCACCACTCTCACTCCCGGATAGGTTTTCATTTCCCCACTCCGACCAATGTATGGCTCCTGTAACATAGCGAAAGCCGTTTTGGTCTTGCTCGCAGCCATGACCAATTCAGCCGTCACCGTGGCACTCCTCTGCAAGTTTGCTTGGATAACGTGATACCCGGGGGTCGCATGATTTGTGTCTCCTATCTGTTGTGTATCCTCACCCGAGATCACCTTAGCAGTATGCTACTGATGATCTCGCCAGTGCTTCCCACTTAGTCCTTATTGGACATTCTGCACTAAATGCATTGTGGTCAGTTCTCTCCATTTTGGCAATTTGGCAGTTTGGGCAGTTCGAAGCTTGCCCATTGCGCCAGCTCTCACACTCATACCGCAGGTGCCTCCCTCCACAGTGACTACAGATGTCGTCTGGGCTTGAGCAGAACCTCTTCGTGTGTCCATAGCCCAGGCATTTTGTACATTGTACGAGAGGTGAGTGGTCATCTACTCTGACTCTCTGCAAGTCGATGTGGGCTGCTCCTGCCTCCGTCATTCTTTTCCATATAAATGGAGAGACCCGAAGCACAATGTGGCTTGTTAGTGGATTTCTAGCTTTCCTCCTAAAAAGCACATTCATCCTGTTTTCTTCCTCCCCCATGCCTTCAAGTATCTTGGAGTTTTGGGACCGAATGGCCTCCAGGATTTCCGCATCTGTGTGGATGGCCATAACCCCTTTTAGGATAATTTGTGGGTCTTTGTTTTTGATTTCTTCTACTAACAATCCCCCCCCTTCCCTTCCGATACTTTCCCTAACCCTTTTCATCTCTTCCTTATCCTTACATCCAATTATGATTTTCCTATCTTTCGCCTTCCGAATTCGATCTATTTTTATTCCTTCTGATTTAGCTTTTACTACTCTTCTAATTTTTTCTAAGACTTTCTCCCCAGTGTCTAGTTCGTCTTTTGAAGTGACCACCACAGAGTGCATACCTACCGGTTGCGGCCTTACTCTGTTACCTCCTGCTACCACGCTTGCGTAGGTCGTCCTTTCAAGTGCTGCTTGATGGTCTGATATTTTCTCCCTTAACAGCGATATTTGTGTCATGCTATCGGCAAGCATTTTGCTGTGTATCTCTATCTTCATACCTAGATCCCCAATCTTTTCCCCGTCCCTATTACTCACCTGTCCTTCAGTTGGTGCTACTTGCTTTGGTATTGCTGCTGCCGTACCTATCTTTGCAGCTGTTGCATCCTTAACCAGCTGATACAGGTTGTCAACCGCAGTTATAATACCCTGCTTCAGGTCGGACTTCAGATTGCGTGATTGGCTTACGCAAGCCTTCGCCTTCTGAAGCCAGGCCCGCGCCTGGGATACCCTATCTGCTGACTTTAATAGGCGCGGAGACGTTCCAGCCGTCTCTGTGGGTACCTTTTGGGCGCCACTTTTAAGATCTTGAGAGAGCGTTAAGCCCTTGTCCTTAACATTGCGGGGTACCGCTTCTAGAGCCGTTTGTTTGGGAGATAGGGATACTTTGGACGACCCGGAGCTATTCCCTGCTTCCCATTGCCCTATGCTGCGTCTCACGCTCGAGGTATGTAATATTTTACTTGGGGAAGGATTTGTTGCCTCGGATGGAGATATCTCGAAGGTATCACTTAGAGTTGTCTTCTTGGCTGGGGTGCGGCAGGTTGCCATTTTATGGAGGGACAGCAGCGTCAACTTGTAAGTAAAACTAAAACTAAAATTGGTTAAAAATTTTAACCTTATCTATAAACTGTATTAAAACTAAGTATATAGGTCAAAAGACTCTATGAACTACTTACATATAATATAACGTTGTTATAGCAATAAAAT